>NC_092861.1:11835076-11838103 GCF_032062135.1 Pyxicephalus adspersus | reverse complement strand
TATTATTTTTATTATTATTATTAATATTATTAATAATATTAATAATAATATTAATAATAAACAGGATTTATTTAGCACCAACATGTTAAAGAGCACTGTACATTAAATTGTGTATTGTTCCAGGTTTTTTTGGTAATTGGTAAAACGCTACAGCCAATGGTTTTTGAGGAAGATATGCTATGTAAACATTGACAGACCATGTCCCAAACTTTTTGTTTTTTATCACCTGTGAGAAACATCAGCACACCTGGACTTTGTGAACATTGCAACTAATTAATTTTTTATGAATAATTATGAAACGCTGATTGGACGCAAACAGCAAAAATTCCAGTATTGTGCTCATAAGTTTTATTAAATTAGATCTTGTCGCTGTCACTTATTACAACTTCTATACAAATATAATATATTTTACTTAAATGACAGGGTAAATGATAGACCCCCCCCCCATAATTTTGCTGATCATAAAACTCTCTGTTGCTACAACAACAGTTTTTTGGACTGTAAAATGGAAACCACATGTGAAGCTTCATACTGGTGCTAGCGGCTACGGAGAGTCTGAGATGTTCACTATCCTGCCCAGGAACAAAGTCGACTCTGTGATTTTACAATAAAATAAATCTTCATTGACACGGCAGCTTCAACTATTATTACACAGTCAAGCAGCTGTTTAGGAATAGTAGCCAGTTCTAAACTATACTATAATCTCTGGTTTCTTTCTTGTCTGGCCAACATTCAATACACTTTTATTACTTGCTATTATACCACTTTACCCAGTCATTATCATAGTTAAAACACAAAGAACTCTTCCATGGACGTGCTTAATTTGACATTGTAACTGAATTTTTGCTCTCGGTTGGTTACAGGGTCTGAAATATATTAAGACACAGAACCTTGGCTGGGATGATGAGTATTCTGGCACAACACCATCAAAACGAGCATTGTTAACTCATCAGCATGGGGATGTCCTAAATTAATGTTTCTCCAGAGACCAACTTGTGAAAAGAAAAAAAACCTGTTAAAATGTGTATCATCAGACTCAAATGTTCCTATTCCATGTCCAGATATGTGTGAGAGTGGAGCTAGACACACAGTAAATACTTAGCATAAGAGAAGGTAAAGTTTATTACTAGAAATATTTTTTATTTTCGTTTTAATGCCTGATATACTCAAATATAAACTGATATAAATATGTGTTTCATATTAATAATACATTCCTTGATATGATAGACTTTAATATGATAGATACTACATCTTGTTAAATAGTATTTGTTGTTTGATTGTGCTTGTGATGGGAAAATCATCACAACTACAAACAAGTTCTGAAGAAGCAGGGGAGGTAACTGCAAAACGCATCAAGAACAATAGATGAGAATTGACAAATGTATACATCCCAACATAGAGATTTTATGTGTGTTGTATTAAAAAACTTGGAATAATTAAATATAGACAGAGGTACCTATTTTTCCCTAAAAATAAAGGCAACTTGATTTGACTCAAGTATAAACCTAGGGCACAAAATCTGACTGCTAACATTCAAACAGTAAACAATAGAAATACTAATAAATTTGAGGTGAATACATTTATCCATGGTGTTAAAAAAATTGTTAAACGAAAAAGTACAAAATCACATGAGCTGCATTTATTTTGTTTGTACAAGTTAAAGTATTTTGTTGTTTTGAGTTGATTAAGACAGGTCACTTGCTTCTAAATGATGTTTTGTTAATGGTTGTTGGCCTCTGGTTGATGGCACTCTGGTGACCTCTGTAAAGTGTGTAACAAACATATGTCTTATGCATTTAATGACAAGTTTGTTACACACTTTACATGAGGACACCGTACCATCTACTGGTTTGAAATTTAAGGGATCTGTCTTTCTCTGAGTAAATCATAATTATTATAGGCATGGTGCCGTACACAGCTTCTGGAAAACAGCACATCATTCTGCTGCATTACTCCTCTATGGACTCCCCAGTGTCAGGAAATCCAACATTTTACAAAAAGGACCACATTTTCCATTAGGCATATTCTGGTGACAACTGTCTAAAAGGGGATTTCCTCTAATTTTGCAGAGGCATGCTATCATTGGCAAGTGGGACATGGTACTCCAGACATTCAGATATCTGGTCTACTTTTATGCTATCACTATATATCTTAATAGGGAGAAATAACACAAACCCTCCTCATATAGATGAGGCATCTTGATACATAAAAAATAAACTGGAGCTTGCCATTGGGCTAGCTGCCTCTATAACATGCTGGCTGATTGGTTGTATTTGGCATAATTTTTTTTCTGAAACTCTAAGCATGGACTGAGTCTGTAGATCAGAAACTACTAAAGCCATTGGGTCAGATCGACAACCTAGGAACAAGCAATTTTAGGAAGATCAGCAATGTGAAATATGGACTCTTCATCTGCATACTTGGGTAAGGCCAGTAGCTCAAAAATTACTAAAGCATTTGGACCAGAATGGATTAGGAAGTTTTCATTTTAGGAGGAATAATTAGCAATGTTCATCCTCAGTATCAGTTTTCTTGATGTAAACTGGGCAGCCAAAAGAGCAATGCTAGTGCTAGACTTTATGTTTAGAAAGCCCAGCATGCGCTGAATGTAGTACACCTTAGAAGTATGCAATATTAAATGCTATGTTCTAAAATAAAGATTTTTAACAATATTTAACGAAGATTTTTCAAAACAGCACGTTGATTGGATTGAGGTTTGGGCTTGGACTGAACCATTGTAACACTTTGATTCTTTTATTTTTCAGCCATTCTGCTGGTGCTGTTGGAATTTGCAGGTGAGCTTGGAATTATTTTCTTGTTGCATGTCCTAATTGTGTCTAAGCTTTAGCTGTCCAAAGGATGGATGTACATTTGACTCCAGAATACTTTGGTATACAGAAGAGTTCAAGGTCAACCCAATAATCTTGTGGCTGCTAACAAACCTAAAGCTACGTACACACTTCCAATTATTATCGTTGGAAAACGAACGACGAACGATCCTGCACGATATCTACAAACGATCGTATA
>NC_092861.1:11762472-11834748 GCF_032062135.1 Pyxicephalus adspersus | reverse complement strand
TTGGAAGTGTGTACGCACCTTAAGTCATTACCAGCCACGACCCTCATCCAATCTGGACGTGCTTGATAGCTGATATGAAGTGTTTGTGTTGACCTGTTTGGTTTTTGTCAAACAGGGTGCTGAGCATTTTTGCCAAATGCCTCTACTTTGATCTCATCTAAGCAATGGATATTGTTCCATAAGTCTTGTGGTTTGTTCAGATGCAACCTTGCAAACCATGCTGTCATGTTCTTTTTAGAGAGAAAAGCTTACTTTTGGAAACCCTTCCAAACAAGTCATACTAGTTCTGAATTGTTTTCTAATTATACATTAATGAACTTAACATTTGTCATTTATTTAACTGAGGCCCTAACAAGTTTGAGATGTAGCTTTAGAGGTTTTTGCTATTTTTCGGGGCATTGCACAGTCTGACCTTGGGGTGAAGTTGAGTAGGTTTCTTTTTGGAAGACTGGGAACTGTTTTCTACTGGTAAAGTGTTTTCTACTTGTGAATATTTTTTTTCACTGTAGATTGATGGATTTAAAATAGTTTTAGAATGACCATACAACACTTCCTAGGCTGACGGGCAGCAGCACTTGCTTCTCTAAGAATTTAGCTGATGCCTTTCCTCCTTGGCATTGTGTTAACACACACCTGATTGCTCCAGTGGAACACACTACAATGGTCTTTCGCCATTACATCCAGCATGGCCTTCATCACTGACAATGTGTTTTACATCCTGCAAATCATTTCAGACTCCAACCAGACCTGATAAATCTCTGTACTTGCTGACTGTCTCCGTTATTATGCCTGAAGCCTCTGATAGTACACTATAACATATAACATGCTGAATATTATGTATACCCCCACAATTAGGACATTCTTTTTCCCACCTCTTCTAGCAGTTCAATTGTGAGAAGAGTTTTTTATGAAGTCAATAGAGTGGTATCCTTACCTAAATTTTGGGGTTCAGTTTTGTTTGAGTGTTGTTGAGTTCTGTTTGTGTTGAGTGTTCTGTTGGGGAGACTTTCTCTCACTTCCTGTCCTGGAGACTCAACATATAACAGGGCCTTTTCACATGGAAGCTATGGGAGAAGATATATGAGAACTGGCATTTCACACTGTACTGATCCTTCTTCAACACTTGTGAGATTAAAGGTGTTGGTTGGGCTTTTCATGCTTCATTGGCAACATTTTGTTTTACACATTTACCAAGCCTGCTCCTTTAAGAAACGTGAGTAGCAGCAGCTTCCGTTTTTCTGTAGGACAAGGCCCCGGTATCACGTTCCTTGGCGCGCATAGCATTATACCGAGTAACGGCTGAAGCAGTCGTCTGCTCTGCAGGCGCTGTCTGCGGAACATGAGAAGTGTTATTGTTACCTGCCATCCCCAATAAATGTCCTTGTTTGATGTTGGGGCTCTTGTTCCGTCCAGCCATTCGGGAGGGAATTAACTATGGGCCTAAATATTAAGGTATCGGGTGGCTTCAAACTAGAGAATTTAAACACATGTCACATGCCTCTTGTTTATTTAAGCAGATCAGAATGGAGTGGCAGTTCAAAAGCAGGGATCGGATCTATGTATTTCCTTAAAGAAATGGCTATTCAAAATAAGGGAAGGTAACATTTATCATGTTATGCATGCAAATAATATGACTTTCCTTCCTTTTACTTTGCCAACCTATAAAGGGCAGATTGTCCTTTCAGTATTCTTAAGTCTGAACTCTAGGGAAATGTGAAAACTACCCTTGTAGTGAGGCTCCCTCTGCACTGCAAGGACTGAATGCTTGTTGATTTTTTGTTTGTTTTTTTACTATTAAAAAGCTGTTTTACTTACCCTACCCCTGGCTGCTACAGGCTTTCTCCTCTGGTCCTCAGAACCCTAATTTCTTCCCCACTCCATCAGTTACAGGCACTCTAAAGCTGTCAAGTACAATGTAGGACCAGCAGTCCCACATTGTAAGTATGGGCGTCAAGGACCTACCCACAATCCGGTGCACTGGAGGGTAGAGGGGAGCACCACCTGCAGGTCGAAAGAAGAATAGTTTTACATCAGTGAAGGGACAAACCACATTAAAAACCAAAAAGTGTCTCCAATCCTTCTACACTCCAAATCAAGGAATAGTTTTAAGAGAAAAAGGTGGTGGAAAGTCTTCAAATATGCAGGTTGGAAGCAAGAACAAGCATGATGACCTCAAAGTTTTCAAAAGTAAAGACCTTTAAAATAGAACTTCAGCCTTACTGCAAAGCAACTGAAGCAACCCCAGTACCTTTCTCCTGCAGCCTTGGGTCAGTTGCATCACTTCCTCTACTACTGGCCGATATTCGAGACACAACGAGTACTTCAAGCCAAATAGGACATTCTTTTTATTTTCACAGATCCCCATGGCCTGCTTTTGAAGACTACACAGACATCTGGTTAATTTCATTATAACTACAAGAGCTACATGGTTACACATTTTAAACAGTCTCTTCTATCACTAGAGCTGTCCTGACCCAGAGCCAAACCGCAGCAGCCAAATAATTAATTATTGTTAATACTGAGATATGATAAGTTCTGTGGTTTACAATGTGGTTGACTTTACTGTTAACCTTTGCACTGCTAATTTAGCATCAGCATAAAAGTGATTTATGGAGGCAAGAAACACATCCATAAAGAAGAGATAATACCTTGTAACCACCAAAAGGACAATATAAGAGATAAACTGTACATTCTACGTCAAGTCATAAATAAATATTTCAAGTGTCTAAAGCCAATTTTTGTTGTAGTTTTGGATAGAGTGGTGAGCAGCTAGGACCCCTGTCAGGTTTCAGTTGCTGTCGTTGTGCTCGATAGGGTCAATCTCTTTATTTGTGATGAGTGAAATTCAACATTATGAGTTGTTACCAGAACAGAACTAAAGGAGAAATCTTCCAATAAAGGAATTGCTACAATGATAACTGAAAAAGAGCATCACATTCACTTTGGAGATCTCTTCTCTCTTTTGATGTCTATTGGACAAAATGTATGGGAGTGTTCCTAAATGGGACACAGATAGCAAAATCAGCCATGTTTATACATAGTGTTACATAAACATGGATCTCTTTGGTTCCAAGCCTAATTAAAGTTTACCTTGCCAATCAAAGCTATGTAGATAAATGAATTGGATTGACAGAAATAAAAAACACATTTCAGGTATTTGCCCGGGCTTTAGCTTTAAGAACCTGTGTTTACAGGATAGCATTAGTACCTCAAATAATGTTTTTTTTTCTAAAATTGCACCTTAATGTTTATAACCTGAGGACATTTTGTGGATGGGCTTTAGATCCAATAAATGTAAATCCTTGTGGGTTTGAACCCCCGTTCCTGGTATAATGGCCTCTCTTTTAAAATCCTGGGAAAAATATTTTTCATCTATGGGCACTGAAGGCATGTGCTGCATAACTGTGTTGTCATTTACAGTCCTTAGATCTAGCTGTACCTTTATCCCAAATAATATGAGCAGTCACTCTTGTTGATTAAGGTACCTAGGGTTCGGTAAGCACTTGCGGTCAGAGCTAGCTAGGCTTAAAGTGGACCTACCTTACATCTTGATGCGCCTTCCCCCAATGGACATGAGCAGCCACTCTCATTCATTAGGGTAGCAATGGTTGGGTAAGCACTTGCAGCTAGAGCTAGCTAGGCTTAAGGTGGAATTACATTAGCTCTTGATGCACCTTCCCCTCATGGACATGATCAACCAGTCTCATTCATTAGGGTAGCAATGGTTGGGTAAGCACTTGCAGCTAGAACTATATAGGCTTAAGGTGGAATTACATTAGCTCTAGATGTACCTTTCACCCCAATGAATATGAGCAACCACTCCCATTGATTAGGGTACCTTGGATTGGGTACACACTTGCAACCAGGTCTAGCTAGGCTTAAAGTGGACTACTGCAAGGTGATGAAGTTGCCATTGCCTCAGCTGGTCTTCTGGTTCCAGTCACACTTGAAACAAGAATGCAGATAACCATTTGACAACCAACTAACAAGAATGTCAATAGCCTCTGAGCTGTACACACATTTTGGGTCAGTGACTCAGAAGGTACTAAAGACTGAGGATCCCAATACCAACCAGGAGACCATTATATGTCATAATCAGATAAAAAATGGCAGCTTATAGAATCTTTCAGTTGAAGATCTACTTTAAGTTATTCACAAAACTGCACATGTTTTAAGTGTGGGTAGACACAAAGACACGCTATGATCATCAGCTGGGAATGAAAAAGAAAACCTTTATAGCATCTGAACTGATTTAATGAAGTTTGAACAGAGCTGTGGAATTGTTCATCTTTACATCAAACAAATCAATGAGTAGTGGTGAGGGACAGGGGTAAGAGTAACTTTAGGCTGCTGCCTTTAGGATTACTATATCTAAAGACCTCCACATTTGGTAAAATCAATCTAGTGGTAGGGGGGGCATGACATCTGCCATAGCAAAAATATGGAGGTTGCTATTGCTGACCTTTTTTCTAAAAATGTTGTTATGTTATGTATTAGGTGTCATTTTGATGTTTCTAAGCTTCTGTATCACTTAACTCAAACAAAAGTAAAGAATTAGTAACAGGTATTCAGGTAGGTATTTGTTACTTACATTTTTTGCATGTTTGTTCCAAATAATTGACTCAAAAATATTAAGCTCACCTGGCCCCCCCATTATGTCATAGGCACTGTCCTGATTTTGATTTTTGGCTATCTGAATTGGTTGGGTTGTATTGATGTTGATCATTAATTAAAGTCCTGGAAGAAGCAGAGGTAGCTCAGATGCTTCGGGTACCCCGGCCTCCTTTGCTGAACTGACAGCAATGATTGCAATTTTCCAAATTACAACTTTAGTTCCAATTTAAAAGAGTCCAAGCTGTACCAAGGTGGGACAAATTTCCCAATTAGTGAGGCTCTTGGAGTTCAATGACACAACCCATAAATAGTGGAGCTTTGTCAAATCCACCTTTTTTTGGTTGACAAAGTAAATCATAAATTTTTATGAACAAGGAGATAAACAGCTTCTTAGAAAGAAGTCTTAGACATATTATTATTATTATTATTATTATTAATAAACAGGATTTATATAGCGCCAACATATTACGCAGCGCTGTACATTAAATAGGGATTGCAAATGACAGACTAATACCCACAGTGATACAGGAGGAGAGGACCCTGCCCCGAAGAGCTTACAATCTAGTACGTGGGGGAATTTCACACACAATAGGATGGGAGATATGTAATGGTGGGAAGTAGTGGTGGTTTCAAATGACAGGAGAAGACGGGTAGGCAAGTTTGAAAAAATGGGTTTTGAGCGCTCTTTAAAATGAGCAGAAAGTAGGAGCAAGCGGAAAAGGAAGAGGAAGACCATTCCAGAGAGTTGGGGCAGCTCTAAAGAAGTTTTGTATCCGTGCGTGTGATGAGGTTATGAGACATAATACGCTTGTTCTTGAAAAGTCCATATCTGTTTTGGCTGATGTGATAACTTTCACAAAAATCCTCCGCAGGATCCGGAGTTCACCCAGAAATTCCTCCCAGCCAAGAAACATCCACTCACCGACTTTCCGAACAGCCTTTAAATGCCAGACAATGGGCCTGGAACATCTGTTGCCTTCCCTCCGGATTTCATCCATGGAACGTCCTCTGACATTGCTCAGGAATAGATGAGTTTGGGAGGAAACGTGATATCGATCTGGCTGGAAGATACAGCAGGCGATCTGCAAACTGATATGGAAGAAAATTTGAAGCATCACTCTTAATTTATATGATAATATGCAGATCATATCTTTGTTGGAAAACAAAATGTATATTAGCTACATATTGTTGCCATTAATGTATAAAGCAGCCCTCTTAATCAACGTTCCTCCAGATGTTGTTAGCAATAGGTTTTTTCTGACTTTTGGATATGTTATTGTTAAAACTAATGTAATTTTAACCCTTGTAAGAGGGTATTCTTCTTACTGACTACACCATCCAGGTAAAGTTTTCCTACTGTCCACCAACGTAATGGAGTCCTTCTTTCATAGCCAATTTGTAGAAGGGTGCTCTTTCTCCAATAACTAACAGTTTAGGGTGTTTTTCCCCCACTGATTAACAACCTACTGAGGCCCTTCTCCACTGACGATCCATTCACAGACACGTCAATGATCGCCAATGTAAAGTGACTACTGAACGACCACCAATGGAAGAGAACAGTTCACTGACCACCAATGAAAGGGTCACCTCTCTGACCACCAATGTAAAGGAATACTTCACTCATCACCAATTTAAAGAAACACGTCAATGACCACTAATGTAAAGGAACACTTCACTGATCACGCATTTAAAGAGACAGGTCAATGACCACCAATAAAAAAAGGGCACTTCAATACCATCAATCAAATAGGGACACTTTACTGACCACCAAAGTAAAATGACACTTCAAAGCCCAACAATGTAAGAGAACACTTCAGTGACCACTTCACTTGCCCTGACTGTTTGTCTCCGGCAACAATGATCTAGCATGTGTGTGTAGCTTATAATTTTAGGACCATCCAGGATAGAGAGAATAGTCAGGATAGAGAAGTCAGCCAGGATGGTGGAAGGTAGTCATAATAGGAGGGTTAGCAAGAATAGATAATGTAGTCAGAAAGCAGGATGTGGAAGGTCAGCCAATATGGAGAGTGGGTAATCATGATGGATATGATGAGCTAGGAGAATAGGATCAAGGTGGATAAGAAGGAGGCTGTTACAATGGAGCAGTTGGCAAGGAAATAGAAAAGTTTGCTGGAAAGGAGGAAAGTAGTCAAGATGGAAGGGGTCAGCTGGGTAAGAGGGTTAGTTGGAAACCAGGATGGAGAAGTCAGTCAGAATAGAGGGAGGTAGTTGATATGGAAAGGGTCAGCTAAGATAGAGGGTTCGTCCGGAATCAGGATATAGATGTCAGCCAGGATAGAGGGATGTAGTCAGGATAAAGAAGTTAAGTTAGGATAGAGGGGGTATTCAAGGTGAAGAGGCTCAGCTAGGGCACGGGGTGCAGTGAAGATTGCAGAAAGTGAGTTAGGATGGTGGGGTCAGCTGGAGTCAAAAGGTTACCTACTATTGCAAAGAAAGTGCACCTGGCTCCCTGCATGTACCCTGGCTCTGACTGTTTGGTGGCAAGATGTGGCATGGGAGCCCACCAGCTTAAGAGTACCCTGGCAATTTGCTTCTACAGCTTGTATGATACTTACCAATAACAGTAAAATGTTCACATTAGTTCCTGCTCCAAATGTCTTTACAGTTTCATAGTCATTGAGAGACATAAGACACCAGGGTGTGATTTAGCAAGCCAGCAGCCACAAAAAACAAGTTTCAGATGGAGATGGCCTTAAAGTCAATAAATGTTACTGTTGCATAACGTAGAAGTATGAATTATGAAACTCAGCGTACAGCATAAAATAATTCATTTTCCAAGAATGAAATAGAGAAGGTTAATGTGTGATTTGATTTGCTCAGCTCACATGACATCGTTAGCAAACAGATAAGTTCTGGAAAATCGATTGATTGTACTCCTGGAAGATTAACTGTTGTCATTGGACGTCATACAGTAATGAGTGAATCAGAGGAGGTAGGTGGGTTTAGGGCTTTGCAGAATATCCCATAACAAGTTTCCTTATTACTGGTGGAGACGGTATTATTATCAGGGAGACGGAACACTCTGAACTCACAATGCGGCTTGTTTCGGATTGGATGAATACATATTTGCCATTGCCAGAGGACATTTCCAAAGAATATACCAAGAAGAAAAAGAAAATTGTAATGATGTCAGCTATTTACAAAGTAAAAGCACACATAAATAAACTGGAAATGTGACTACAGAAAAAATGTTTTCTACAGTGTGGTCAGTCTGTTTTTCGATCACCCACCCCACCCTCCACCTATTGCTTTTATGCTGACTTCTGAAGATTTAGGCTTTTTTTTTCTTTTACCTTACCAACTCCATCCTTTCACGCGAACAAATTGTGCCTGAACCTGTTCCCAACCAAATATTAGAGATAAATACATTTTATTATGATGGTTGTGGGCGAAATGTTTATGCTAACGACCTTTTTGAGTAAAACCTTTCCAATTTTATTTTACAGCTATATGATGTTGGTATCTTTAATTTATCAGACACTGGGCCGACCCCCTTGCCTTATATGGTGCAGGGAAAGTGAATGTGTGATGGGGTACGTTTACTATAATCCAACCTGATAGCCAACCAAGGATTTGTTGGTTAGGAAGTAGACACAGTGGCCCTAATTTATTAAAGCTCTCCAAGACTAGGGAGAATACACTTTTAACAGTGAAGCTGGGTAATCAAGCAAACCTGAAATGGACTTCTTCAAAGTCATTTGCTATTTGCTACAAAAGGTTTTGAATCCTGAACAGATTAATTCCAGGTTTGCTGGACCACCGAGCTTTACTAATGAAAGTGTATTTTCTCCAGCCTTGGAGAACTCTAATAAATCAGGCCCAAAAGGCCTGATTTATTAAAGCACTGCAAGGCTGGAGAGGATACACTTTCATCAGTGAAGCTAGGTTTATTAAATACACATTTTGCCAATGCAGTATTGAACATGGCGTCCATACAGGGCACATGCTGGTAGGCTCCAGTGTCAGAAGAGCTACTTTAATCAGGATTTCATTGCTTTTCTAGACCAGCCTCTGAATAGGGAACAAATCTGCCAACCAGAGGAATTGACTATGGAGGGGATCCCTCTGCTAATATCAATATCAAGAGTACCAAGGAGGAAAAGAAGCTCAGGAGCCAGGAGCAAGGGGGAGGATGGAAATCAAAGAAATGTGTTCTTTTTCTGATAACTTTCATGCTTTCTGAGGGACACGGGCTGGGGGTTTTTAATAATGGAAAATCACACTTGCTGAAAATGATTGATAGGGGTTATTTTTTGCTTGCCCTGACACATGCTGGAGATTATCATTGCTGTCTCTGACACATGCTGGGGTTACTGACCATTTCTGGTGATTATTGTTGGGGGCTATTATTGCTAGCCCTTACTCATGGTGGGAATTATTTCTTGGGGTTATCATGACCAGCTCTGGCACTTGCTACGCATTATCATTGCTGGCCCCAATACTTTGGATAATTACTAGCCCTGATAAAAAGTGAGGGTTATCAGTACTGACAAATAAACCAATGCTGGTTATTTTTACTGTCATTAACCCCAACAAAGCGGTTTATGTTATTCCCATAATCTCTGTAATGTACCCCTATTCCCTAATATGTCTAAACCATAGAAAAAATGTAACAATTAAGCAACAGCCAATTTTTGGCTACCCCATGAATTTTGTTAAAGGCAGAAAGCATTTTAATAGGCACAGCTAGGGGGCAGGGGAAGGACATGTGGGGTCCACCAAATGCAATCCCGTTCCTAACACCCAAATATCCTAATACAGCCCTGGTGTTGCTTCCCTGAATAATCAGTAAATTCACAGATTCTTTGCTCTGTCATGACTTTTTTAATATTTTGCCTGGTCCAGCTAAAAGGCCATGGCTACCCATTAGTCTAATTTACGAAAACGAACGACTTGATAAAACAGCAGACGAGCCAGCTTTCGCCGAGGGAGGTAAGACCCAACAGACACTCAGCAGCCTTGAAAGTTGAACACAGTACAACCCTCTCTCATGCTGAAATGTGGGAATCTGGGATAAGAATCATAATTTGTGAAATGACATTAACAGATAGTTATCCCCGTAATGAGTGCTTGAAAGGTTTCATTTGAGCTAAACAGATTACAAAGATTGTCTGCCATGAGCATCTAACAATGTATATTTTTCCTGTAGCACACAGTGAAAATTGGAATGCCAGTGCCTATATATTCTATAAATGGACTGCTTTCCTTTGATGTTTTCTATTATCACGGTGAGTAATAATCAGGACTGACTAGATGTTAATTCACTCAGTGCTCGTTTCCACTTGCTTCAGGTCTCTCTTGGCTGATGTCATTAGGTCCATTATTACTTTCAGATGCTGGAAGTTGGGATGTGTGCTGCAGATGTTCTCATAGAGGAGGGAGGAAAGGTGCTGACAGGTGCTATTACTTCCCCAAGGAGCTATAATCTTGGGATCCAAGAAGAATCTCTTATTGTCGATCTTGCTCAGATAGTCTGCATGGAGTTTGCAGGTTCTCCCCGTGTCTGCCTGGGTTTCCTCCGGGTACTCCGGTTTCCTCCCACATCCCAAAAACATGCAGTCAGGTTAATTGGCTTCCCCCTAAATTGACTACAATAACCACGTATGACTATAGTAGGGACATTAGATTGTGAGCTCCCTTGAGGGACAGTTAGTGACACGACTATGAACTTTGTACAGCGCTGCGTAATATGATGGCGCTATATAAATACTGTATAATAATAATAAAAATAATAATAGTCGTACCTCCAAATGGTTTGTTTTTTATGACCTTGACCATTTTTGGTGCTTTGGTCACCATAGGCCTCTCTAAACTATGGTGTCCATAGTCCATGTCCCTTTCTTTACAACTTGTTAATAGCTTGCTGTTGTATTATAATAACAGGACAATTCTGTTACTTAATATTTATAACATTCATTATATTTTGTATACATGGCATAGTTATACTTTAAAAACATCCCACATTATACTGCCCACCCAACTGTCCAGCAATATGACAGTGATGAGCATTGTGACAAACCAAACTTCTGGGGACAAGTTCTCCCTATGGAGACATCAGAAGTTTATCAGACCCCCCTGTGTAATAATTAGTTACAGATTGGTGGCATAAAGTCTGTATTCTGCAGCTGAGCCAGTTCATTGGACTGGCACACTGAAGGAAGAACACGAAAGTGCTCAATGCTGACCAATGTTGTGTGTGTTTGCTTGTTGAAGTTTCATTGTTTGAAATGCAGGGCTCAGCTTACTTGTGGGGGCCACTGCAGTGAGGTTAGAAATTGGGGAAATGTGTTGTAGGATTCATATGGGAATGAGTGCAGAATCAGCAAGAGAACCAGTGGAGGGTGGATATTTTTATTGGTGAGAGTGGCATCAATGGATGAAGAATGTGCCACATACGTACTTATATCTTTCTGTTTGGTAACTTGAAAGGAGATTGTGTGATCAGATGTGACCAGGTGTTTGGTCATGTTAGGTGTGTGAAAGCAACACACTGTCCCACAGTTTAATCTGCTTATATTTTGTCCTCCCTGGTTGCTCCTTTCCCTCACCATGAACTCACAAATTATTTTTTTAAATAAATCCCTTCTGTTTTCCCTACATTCCTTATTTTAGACCCAGTGGTCCTATTGTTGGGTCATTGCGCTTCTCCATGCAATGTAGATGACAGTCTGAAGGACCTGTCATTTCTAGGTAGAGGGCATCTGAATGGTGACCACCCCACCCATGTGGTTACAACCACATGTGAATTTGAAATTCGAAATTCCATGATTAAAAGAACTGATTGAACTGAATAATTAAAGAAGTTGATCAGGGACGGTCGGGCTGGAGAAAAAAATGCCAAGGGGATGCTTTACTTGCTCCTGCCAGGAATTATTATTATTATTATTATTATTATTATTATTATTAAACAGGATTTATATAGCGCCAACATATTACGCAGCGCTGTACATTAAATAGGGATTGCAAATGACAGACTAATACAGACAGTGATACAGGAGGAGAGGACCCTGCCACAAAGAGCTTACAATCTAGTAGGTGGGGGAATGACAAGTTGCCCCTTCTATACCTGCGGTGGGAAACTGGATGGTTGACTGCCCCTGGAATCATAGCAAACTGCTACTGTGTGCAGTGAGTGGCAAATTTTCTTTTTTCCTCTCTGTAACCATATCATAATTTGCTGCAGCCATGTGAAAAAATGTTATCAACCGCTCCTATTCACAGGATTCAGTCTGTGGCAGAATGCTATGATTCATCATGGGTCTGAAATGGCTCAATGACTTTGAATAAACAATGTAAGAATCTAACTGTGTGAACTAAGAGAAATCAATTTCAGTAGAGGAGATGAGCCTATACAACTGTGAAGGATGAAAGGTAATGTAAGTTCAGCTTTCCAATGGTGGTAGTACCACCTTTAGTAGTGTGATATATCATAGAGCAGAAGACCAATTAGCAAAAAATGAGAACCTTCCAATAAAATGTTTTTTTCTTTATTGATTTATTGTAAACATCCAATGTCCAATGTTAGCCAATGCATATATATGGATTGTTAATACTGTATATTGTTTTTAATTCTAAGGTTCCCCCTTACTCCTGAGGAAGTTTGGGTGAAATGCGTCGGGTGGGACACCTTACCACCATCGCTAACCCAGTATGATAATAAACCATATTGCTATTTTTTGCGTAACTAGTGGTTATATGTTAGCCTAGGATTCATTTATAGAGTTTTTAAATTTAACTCTGCTTGCCCTTCAAAAGCTCAGCTTTCCCTCCCTCCCTCTTTCTCTTCCTCCCACAGATACACTATGTTTTGCAAAGTATAGAAAGCAGATGATGTAAAAGAAAGGTAAAAGAAGAGTTTCCCTTTAAAAACTGACAGCCAGATGAAACTTTGAGAACATTGTTCAGTTGGAATCTCACTTAACCCAAGAATAATTTAGTTAAGAATTGACATGGGATTCTGGAACTGCCGAACATAATCAAAATGGGGAAACCTGCTAGAACAATAACACAGACAATTGAGGAAATAGATTAGACAGCAAGAACTGGGCCAGAAATAGACACTGCAATCATTGATATGTGGGTGTATGAGAAAGGTAAGACGCAGTCTTGTTTTCTGACGGTAAAACTCACAGCAGGTCTTTTCCTGGCAATAGAAGGGCAACTGTGCCTGAAATTTAAAAAAGTTACCTCAACAAAGTTTTTGTTCATTAGGTTGTGTTGGAACTTGATATTTTGAACATTGGCAGTGAAGATCAGTGCAACCTTTTGTTGGATACTATGGGACTGTTTGTTGGAGAATGATCACTTGTTAATACAACAGAACTATTCTTTACATTTATGGTCAGGACAATATTAGCAGCACCCACATGCATCAGTCAACTTCACTTAAATTCTGAAACTACTTTATCTACCCCCAAAAATGTAAGGACATAAAAGTATTTTATTTGGGTTTTTTTTGTTTTACATGAATGAATTTATGCATTTTATTATAGTTAGTGGGTATAGCTACTTTAAGAGTTGATACCTGCAGACGGCTTTTGGTGGCTGGCTTGATATTGCAGGTATTGCATGATTGGAAAGTGTGGATGATGTCAGATAACAGTAACTAGCAGCTGGCACAGGAGTTGGCTGCTAGTTTTGTTTAAGTGGCTTTAATAAAAATATTCTCAGAAAGAGGTGCAATTTACAATAGAAGTGCAAACATTGAAAAATGGTACAATTAGGAAGCAGCAATGTATATCTATATGTATTATACAGGATTGCAGGGATGAGTCATGGCCTCTTCATAGGTGCCCAGTGCTGTGCAATAGATAAAAAAGTGGACCAAGGCAAAATAAAATCAGCTTTTTCAGAATTGTGCACATTTTATAACGCAACAAAAAGTAAAAAAATTAGGCAAAATAGTTGAAACTAAACCAATATATAGAGATATTTATATGTTGCTTGAACAAGCACAGAATATGTAAATCTCATTGAAATTGTAAGATAATACCTGGGTTTGCAAAGAAATTTAGTGCACATAAAGGGTCTGATTAATAAAAAGTCTCCAAGACTGGAGAAGATGGCTATCCTAGGGGATTCAATAAAGTTGAAATAGATCTGGTCCAGGATTGAAAACATTTGCCAGTTATAAACAAATTATTTTTAAGTAATTCATTCTATGTTTATTGGATTGTTCAGGTTCTCCCATGATAGTATATCTTCTCCAGTATTGGAGAGCTTTGTTAAATCAGGTCTGTAGTGTATTTATATCCTTTGTGGGTCTTGGGAAAATATTTCAATTAATAATTGTGTGCCTGGAGTTTGGCATTAAACAGAAACTCTAAATCTTCTAACTCTAACCCTAAATCTTCATTTAGCCCCTAAATCTAACCTCAGACCTCATCCTAATCCCTAATTTAGCCCTAAAACCTCATCTAATCCAAATATGGACCTCAACCTTATCCTTACCCCTAATCTAACCTTAAAGCATCATCCTTTTTTTTAAACATTTTAGGGGAAGACTGCTCCCCTTCTGTCTTTACTGCCACGGCAAAGCATGGGAAGCCTCCTGGGATACATATGTCACGTATCCCAGAAGGGATTTTCTTCTACTGTAAAAATAAATTGCTGATCTCACGCATGTGCAGTGCGAAATTGGGTGATGTGGGAAGAAGAAGAAGAAGAAGAAGATGGTGGCACCCCAGGTACAGCCCAGGCCAGGATAAGAACGTAAGATGGATGGTGCAGGACTGACTTAACTAGGATTATGGAGGGATCAATGGCTTTCCACCTGTAAAGGTAAGTGCTATTTTTTGTGATAGTTCCACCACGCCCCTGTTCTAACCCTAAACCTAAAGATCACCCATAACTTTTTCTTTGCCAATATTGCACAAGCAAACTTCACAATAAAAAAGCTGGTGTAAATAATATTATTGCTAAAAAGTTCAGGTACCAAAATATAGATACACCTAGTATGTAAGAAGCTAAACCCGATCCACAATTAGGAGGTAACTTTCAGCACCAAAACACACAACAAAGATTGGCAGAGCACAGGAATAGCTATGGGTCTCCCTCTTTTTCATTTCATTCTGTAAGATTAAATGGATTTTACAGGGATTTGCCCTCCCAGTGTGCCCACAATGGAGATCTTACCCTGCCTAACTCCATGATTTGCAGGTCAGGGATCTACACTGAGAGGGAGGGATCAATGGCTTTCTAGGCTTTAGATTTTATGACTTAGGTAATGTCTGCAAACAGCTACACTTCAAGCTGTGCAATGATTCGTGTATTTGGCTAGACTCTGAAGCAAATGACATAAACCCTCACAGCTGCATACCTGGTAACTTTAGCTCAGCATCCAAGATGGCTGACTCCATTCCGTCCAGCTGAGGTTCTCAGTAACATCCCATGCTGCCTCCAATCCAAAAACACCGGCTCGATATAGACATCTCTCCCCTATACCCAGAGGCCTTTTCTACCGCTGGTATTGTCATTCCACGCTTAAATATCATGAGTGCTTCAAGGGAGCCGATTTGAAAGCCCTGATCTATTGTAGGCCTGTACAAGCCATTAGCCTCTTTTTATATCCCAGCTCCTCTGTCGAAAACAAACACATTAATGATGGATTAAACCTGGCTGAAGTCACATATTCTTCAAAATGTTCATCCAAAGAATGTTCCCAGTTCTTTTTCTACAAGAACAATGCATGTATTGTTCAACCCACCAAACTGTACAACGACTTCACTTCCTGCAGTGTAACCGGTTCACCGGCTTAGCGTTATTATTTTTAACTTTAAGGCCGGCTCATAAAAAAATGAAAATTTGCAGGAGCTAAGACCCCTAAGTTTGCAAGATAATCACGGTCTGCCTCTCCCAGACTAAACCATTGCATTTAAGTGTTTTCATTTTGTTACGCAGCACTCTAATGAAATAATTCACTTTCAGATCACAGCAGTGGAGTATCCATGTGCAGCCCATTGAGAGAACTTTTTTTTTTTTTTTACAAGCCATGTGTAAACACACTGAAAAAATGGTCCTATCCATTTACATGCCTGGTAGACTTACTGATGTAGGAAAAGGGCTACTGAATTCCAAATGGCTTTACCACCCACCTTGATCGCTGGACCGGCTGTGCGCTGTGTGATGTGGTGTTATATGGGCCCCAAAGTGTTTAATTCTGGCATTTAAGTCAGGTTTTGAGGAGGAAAAGAAGGACGGGCTTAATTTGGAGGAAGATGACGGTGTTCCTAAAGCTATATGTTTTGGCAGGGACTATGCCGATAATACAATATTCCTGGCAGATGTATAGAACAGGAGGATAATGCCGAGCAGCTCGGGAAGTCATTCCAGAACAAATGTTTTGTGAATTAAAGGAAACAGATACCTTGTGTAAAATGTATTTTTTTTTGTGATGTAGATGAAATAGAATACGGACATGTGAGCTTATTTAAAGAGGAACTGTCATGAAAAAAATACACTTTTACAGGTGGAAAGCCATTGATCCCTCCGTGATCCTGATTCAATCTATTCCATGTCTTCCTTCTTCTTTGTGGCGCAGGCTGGGAACTGGGCGCCACCATCTTCCTCCATCTTCTTTCCTTTTTTATGACATCATCTACACAGGTTCAAAATTGGTTGAAGCCTGTGACTTCCTGTGAATGCGGATTTCACTGCACTTGCTTCAGGAAAGCCACTTCTGCATATGTTCGTTTTCTCAGGCATGCGCAAAAGGGGCTTTCATGAAATGTTAAAAATGTAAAAAAAAGTGCCACTCTCTCGCTTTCACAGTAAGATTGGCACTTTTTTTAGCAGCCTGCAGCCTCCTGGGATATGTGACATATGTAGTTCAGGAGGCTTCAGGCTTCACTTCAGGCTTCACTGCCACGGCATGGAAGGGGAGGGGTTATCCCCTACAAATAAAAAATAAAATGAAAGGAAGCAAACAATTTCATTCATCATATAAAAGAGTTTGCCATTCTTTTATATAATGAAAAAAATCTGATTATAGGTCCACTAATAGAGCAAAAAACAACCTCAGTTCGTTGTTCTATGTTACACTTATGTAAGGCGAAATCTGACTGGTTATTGGGGGGATACCCTTTGTTTTTATTATTAGGCATCATTGCTGTTCTTTATGAGCAGTACCCTGGATTAAACATGAAATCATGAAGTTCTCCTTTTCTTACAATATGCATTCAATTAGTCCCTATGAATACCCGATAACCTATAACGTCTGTGGCTACAATTCCTGCTCCATTTAGAATCTCTTCATTTGTAACCACCACGTTGTGCAAGAGAAAGCTGGGACTACAACTGTAAACATTTACCCCCATGATCCTAATGCAAGGATCAATGAACATGTGTTTTATATAGAAAGCAGTTGTTATGAGGCAGGCCTTTTATTGCGGAAGGGACAAGTGATTTTCCTTACGCAATAAACTTACCTGCCTGATCTAAATTTTTAATTACACTTTCCTGTCCTTGCTCAGTCCTTTGATCTCCTAAATTTTGACTTTTGATTCTTTAAGTTCTGCTGTAGAACAAATTACAAGAGGCCGAGACCAATTCAAATTTTACTAATCATTCAATTATAGCTGAATACAGAAATACAGATTTGTACATATTTTTAATTTACTTGGAGTTCAACTTTTAACTTTTTATCTACAAAACAATACAAAAAATAAACTCTTTAAATTAGCATTAAGCATGGGCTATTTACTATCATACTGGGACTTCTTACATTTTTCTGTACACATGTAAGATGCCACAAATAAATAACACAGACACCACATTTGTGCAGAGGGGGCCTGTTTTCATATGGTACAATTGTTTTATAACCAATCCTAGAAAGCAGCCAACACTCGCATGCCAAGCTCAATATTAATAAATATGTTTGCACCCATAATTACACCCAAGAGAGACATTGTAACGCAAGGAACACTAAAGTAGGCAAAAAAATTAAAGTCAACAGGACATTAGTCTACACCGGTTCCCAGTCATGTCTGGAGGGAAGTTTGGAAATGGAAGGGTAAGGGATACTAATGTTATGCAATTCTGGCTGTAATTAACAATCCATTCAGCAATGTAATATAAAGGCTATGTACCCCCTAGAGAAAAGCTGATTTAAAAGTTAATGTACTATAATATTCTAGGAAATGTAGACAAGATGAAAGTTAGATAGTTTAGATCTAACAAACAAAATTGTATATTACTTCTACATGATATTACAGTACAGGTAGTCTCCGGGTTACATACACGATAGGGACTGTAGGTTTGTTCTTAAGTTGAATTTGTATGTAAGTCAGAACAGGTACATTATTTTAATAAATGCAATTAGGACAGATGTTTGTTTCAACATGTTATTGGGCAGCGTGGTGTCAGTTACTGTGAAAAAAACTCACTGTGAGTTAATCACAAATAAAGCAAAAAAAAAAAAAACTTTTTGGAGTCTAGACATTCATTGACTTCTGGAGCAAGCTGTGCTTTGACATGCAAAAAGAAACAACTGCAGAGTTTGTCATGGTCTTTAAAGAGTTATAAGATGTTGCAGAAAAGCTCACCTGTAAGATCACCCACAACCTCAGCTGTGTTTAGCAAAAGACTTCCTCTGCAAGTCATGCAAACCGCTCTCTCCCCACATCAAGCCTTTGTCCTGCACACGAGCGTGCAGGGAAGCCCACGTACCTAGGAGTCGTCTGTATATCCGCTGTCCTTAACTTGAGGACTACCTGTATAGTTTTTTTTTCTAACAAACAAAATCGTATAATATTTCTAGACAATTAGATAGTACAGTATTAAGTGGTATGTACATGGTTGGCTCTGTGGAAGCACTCTCAGGTAGGTCCCAGATTCAACTTTTGGCCAGAAACGAGTAAGTGTAGTTTCCCCATGTTTGCGTGGGTTTCCTCCGCATCCCAAAAAACATACAGGTAGGTTAATTGGCTTTCCCCGAAAATTGGCTTTAGGCCATATTAATGACATATAACCATGGTATGGCATTTACATTGTGAGCCGTTTTTAGGGACAGTTAGTGACATGACTATGTGCTGGATTATATGTATGTATATAATTAAATATGTAAAGCCAAAAAAACGTTTTTCGGTAGCCTGGATGGAGTTTGGATATTCTAGGACCTTTTCTGGGGTTTTTTTTGGAGTCTGTGTCCTTTCCAGAGTAGTTTACCCTGTTTGTCCTGGTGCCCATAAATGTTTTAACTTCTGTTAAGAGAGTTATCTGACATTTAAATATTTTTTTAAGTCTCCGAATTTCCGTTTTCTATATCACATGCCAGGGATGTCCCCTGAGATGTCTCCTTGTCATAACAATTTCCAAACTTCTGCTGTTTTTTAGATCCTTTGGGAAGCCTTGGACTACACATGCGCATTGATGCATGCCGATGACTCATATACTTTCTGCTGACCTCTCCTCCCACGTCTCTGCGTCATTCTGCAGTCCCTGGGGGCAAAATGCGCATTTGTGGTGAACTAAACCACCCAAAAAAATCTGAATTCTCCTGCAGCGATCTGTCAAATTCTTCTTGAGCAGAATATTTGGTGCTCTAATAAAGTAAGTATGGTTATAATAGTACGTTTTATCACTTGGGCTTGGAAACACTTTGAAACATTTGCATAAATTAAGAAATACATTACGTTATTTGTGTTGAGTTGAGGCTTCAGGTACGTGTAGGTATGTTACCTTACAAACTAAAGGTTTGCTATACCTTTTAAAAATAGTCTTTTGGTCTCTGTTTATAAATCAGGGAATCTGACATTCCCTCAAACATTCCCTGCCATTGAAACACATGGACCTGGAAGATTCCCACGAGGGAATGTTTGATTCCCTGTTTTATAAAATAGGCCCTTAGTGTTGTGACTATATGTAAAGCATATCTCATATTAAATAATTATATTTTATATATTCTTTCGTGATCACGATATCTTGGTTTTTGATTGGTCACTCTTTGGTTGCTGCACCTATCACAGTAGTCATCACATGTTTCAGTACAAGTTTTTAAACTTTAAAGTGATACAGGAATGATTTACTAAAGGAAAACTAGCTGTTCACATAGCAAATTGGTCATCTTGCAAGGTATATTTTAGTTACCTTAGTATACGAGATAAAGCTCTGCTGACTTCATCCATCCAATTCTGTTAGTTGAAGCATTTTGCTTTAAATAGAAAAAACTCTGTTTTCTGATAGATTTTCTTGCATGTGGTTGGGTGTTTTTTGCAAAGTTAACTATCACCACATTCACCAAGCTAAGTGAATTATCCCTTGCAGGGTGATAATTCACCTTGGTAAGTGAGCAACCTCAAATCCTTTAATTAATCCCCCCTCCACTGTCACTCCACTATTTTAGACAAGCTCAATTCCTTCTGGTAAAACTAAACTATTGGTGCAGAACACTTCCATGCCACATTATATGTTTTCAGCAATTTAGAGGTGAAGGCATACTCGCCAAATGTCCCTGATTTAAAAGGACTGCCTTTTTTCAGAACCTAGTTCCTATTTTTCATATTCTTGTCCCCCTTTAATTAAAAAACATTATTTAGTCTTTCATTCAGCCTCTAAATGATTTCATTAGGTATATATATATCAAACAACAAAAAACTGACTTTATTTCCAAATTAATTTTATTGTAATTACAAAGTAAACAGCATGCAGCCAGATAAGACTAAACAAATTATGAAATAAATTGAAAATGATAAAGAGATACAAGGAGGTATTATTTAGCTTATCTGATGAATCTAACATGTGAGTGTCACACTTACCTCTTCCTCACTAAAGAGAAGGCGCCCCCCTCCTGTGCCTGGGCTACTAAGTTTTTCCAGTTTCGCCCAGCCTGCCGGACAATCAGGAAATAGCCTCTTTATCATCCCAGGCTTTTTAGCAAGCTCAGACTAAGCACTCGTGCAGTGTTTGTAGTGTCCGTCCAATGTGTCTCCACTAGTGCTGAGCCCCTAGCTCTTCTGGGATTATATGTACACCTGTTGGCTAATTCAGTGTTTCCCCTGTCCAGCTCCTGTGTTAACCCCTTTGTTGCTCAGTCTGTTGTTTCCCAGCCAACTTCCCTGTACTGTTTCAGTGTTCCTCCCTGTCTGTGGATATTCCCGAGTCACTTGTGCCTCCTGTTGCTTCCAGTGTCTCCTGTGTTCCCTGTGTCACTGGTGTCTATTTCCTTGATCCCTGGGATTTGACCCCTGGCTTGTGACATGACCTCTCTTGCTTGCTGCCTGCCTTGACCCTGGCCTTCCTTGACAATTCTTCTGCTTAGTGACTTGGTACTGTGTCTCTTTCTGCCCACCCTGAACCTCAGGACCGCAACCTGGCAGTAACCAGCAGTGCAACATCCTCACCACTGGAGGCTCTGGAGAAGACCTAGTTACTGCTTGGACTCTGCACCTTGGCCCTTCTCAGGGCTCACACCATTTCTGTGCAAGCCCTAGCGCCCCCTAGTGGCCCTATCTCCCCATATGTGACAGTGGGATGAAAAGGCCAAACCCCAGGAGACAAACACATGGGGAGGGAAGCAATTTCTGTGCCATCCTATATTCTTTATTCTTTCAGGACCGGACAAGATACAGCAGACACAGCAATCTTCTTCTCCATCTTTTTTCTAAGTCTGTTCAGGTGCAAGATCCAGTATTGCACATTCCTGAAAATATAAGTGCCCATAATATTTCACAAACTCAAGGATTGCCCCTTCTGAGCATGCTCGAGATCTGAGAACCCCTTATCTGAGAATCTGAGAAACCTTAGGGTTCTACTGGGAAACTGTGTGCATGTCTCAGCCCAAAGGAACACAGAATGGCAGATATCTTATAATGTGTGTATGACTGCAGCTGTGAGACTGTAGGCTTGTATAGGGACAAATCATGTACTGATATATGTTCTCTATAAGATTCTACAGAACAAAGGTCTGTAAATTTCTAAACAAAATAAATCAATAAACATACATATTGTATGGGACAAGTTAAAAAGATTTAATTCCTACTTGGTAAGCATAAGAAGTCTCTCCTTTACTCCATAACGACTAAGCACTAGGTCTTTTGGATGAACCATATGCAGTCCCACTCTGCTATTAATATGCTTTACATTAAAAACATCCCAACAGGAAGAATAATTCAGCATTAGGTCTCTGTCTGTGTTCTTATCTCTCCCCAGATGTCCATTCCCAGAGCTTCTCCTAATGGAATCTGAGGCCATTTGATGTTCCAATAAAGTCTTCTCTTGGCCTGCTATAAAGATGATGCACAGAGGTGTTGTAAAATCTACAAGTCAACTGCAGGCAGCTGTTTGAACCGAATCCCAGTTTCTCATATGACTCATAAACTGGTTACATGGTGAGGAAATTCCCTGAAAGCTTTTTGGCAGGCAGCGTTGGTCTGACCAGTAGCTAAGAAACACATCTACTTCCAGCGTGGAAAAAAAGAGAGAGGCTCGAGACATCAGGTTTTACATGCAAGGTCATCGTCTGAGTGTTTTTCTTTTAATTAGAGCTAAATAATTTGTGAATTCTTACAGGGTGTTAAGAAAACTCACTCCAGCTTGAGCATCATTACCGCAATGTGATGGCATAATGCAATAACTATGCATGGTGTAGACATGAGTTAAAGGGCAACAGCATGTAAAATGAAAGAAGAAAAACAAATTTAGACAATAAATAAAAAAACTTACCATGTCTAGGCTGATACTCTTCAAGAATAAAAATGGAGGGTATCCGCCTACACCTGAAAAAAATCCTCCTGCCTCCTATTACCCCAGGCTTTGCAATCAACTTGATTTAACAGGGTGCCTACTCATGACTGCCATGCCAAAAATACAGACCAGTAACCTCTGAACTCTTTTTTTAGGATAATGGATCCATTGTCTCTGGGCACATTGACACTTGCCCCAAAAAAAGGTGAAATGTGCATTCTAGTTAATGGCAATCCATCAATGGTCAAAAGTGTTGCACCACATAGAATTAAAGGCTTGTAGAACCTCCAGAAATCAATGGGATGCCAATGAATATTGTTGCATAAAGTTAAGCAAAATTAGAAGAAATTTACAGTAAATAGAAGGAGTACAACTGAAGCAATTTTTGGAAAAAGGTGCCAATGTATATTTATTTAAGAAAAACTGAGGCTTCACTTTAGTACCCCCTACCCTACTGGAGACACTTACCTTCTAGATGCTTTCTTACTATCATGTTCACCTACCAAAGCTAGCAAATATTCCCGTTTTTTTCCGGGTACTTCCATTTTTCATACACCAACCATGAAACTATAGTGCGTTAGGCGCCTGATTATCCAATCCCCAAGCCGGATCAAGCTCTGAGGATGATTCGGCGTTTACATGATTGAGTTGACTTTGGGTTTCTTTATTTTTCCTTATTTTATCCTATATTAACCCTATTATAGGGTTATTAAGTAATACTACTTCATTGTCCTAAATGTCTAAAAACAGGTCCTCCTTATAAAAGCTATTTTAAAGCTTTCAAGCAGCATGGTGGCTCAGTGGTTAGCACTCTGGCATTTGCAGCACTAGGTCCCAGGTTCAAATCTTAGCCTGGACACTATCTGCATGGAGTTTGTAGTTTCCCCCTGAAAACTGATCGCTGTCCTCTTCTGTCAAAAACTGTTGGGCTTTGCCTGCACAGCTCAGCTAGGATACAAATGCACTGTGCACCTACATGGGAGATATGTCATACCAGCCAATATAGATGGCTGAAGATCAAAATCAGAAAGAGAAAAGTAGGTGGGGGCACCAACAACAGAACTGGGATAGATGAGTGCAATTAAAAAATTGCAATCAGGCGGTTACGGTTATTTTAATACAGAAGCGATACCACCTGCCTGATTGCAAAGTTTTTAAATTTTGGGTTTAGCATCCAGGATGGATAAGTAATGAGTAACGCTGGTGTTCAAGTTCGTGTTGTCCTTATATTCAACCCGAATATGGATGTTCGAATTCGGACAGATCCGACCTGAAAAACACGGGATGCGCTCTGAATTTTGGAAGAACCCTTTAACAAGGTGACTCACAGATGTCCAACCCTGGGGAATACGTACAGGGGTACATAATAGTATTATGTATTATTATGTATCTTTTTATTATGTATCTTTTTAATTGTATTTGGAGGCTGTAGAAGCTCTACACACTCCCGCAAAAAATTTTCCCCCTATTGACTTTCATGGTGTTCGAATTCGACTTTCGATCACCCGAACAAAATTGGCCTATTCGATCAAATAGCCATCAAATTGAATAGTGAGATATTCGACCAACACAAGAAATGAGTAACAAAATGGCTGAAATTTTTTTCTTGGAAATAATGCTGCTTTGGGACCCTTTTGTCCTGGTTGTGTGACCACAAGCCTAGTCACATGATCTCTGCTCATGTTTTCAAATCTACCAACGTTGGTCACATGACCAGGAAATATTTGTTTTTTTCTGTGTGCATTCTGATTTTTTAAAATTAATATGCTCTGGATTATGGTAGTCCGTTTATCTAAAAGGGTTGGCAACACACCAAATAATACCCAAAGGACATGATTTTTCTGATGCAATATATTTGTTGTGTTGTGCTTCAATGTTTGTGCGTCAGCAAATGAAAAGCACTGCTGCAAGGTAATATGTATTCCTGCACCTCATTGGTTAATGTGTAAATGGGCCCTAGATGTATCTATAGCTTTATGGTGAATTTTGTGAATTTTTCATCTACTTTTATTCATTGCTCTGCAGTTTTTTATTTTGTTTTTGCTTTGAATGTTTTTTGTCTACAGGACAATTACTGGGTAGAATTTTTTTCTCCAGTTATTTTGGGTCTACCCATGTCCTGTTCCAAGAACCGTAGATCATCATTTTAGATTGCAGGCAAACAAGAAAATCACTCTTTTATTTTAGCACATACAAACACAGCCTCTCCCGCACACGTTCCATCACACTCTATATAATAACAGCATTACAATGCTCGCCTCTGCCAGGGAACACAAATGCAAAAAGACTCACGTTGAGAAATGCCAAGAGCAACAAGCAAAGTCCGCTCCATCCAGACATTGTGTTTTTCTAGAAGCTGATAGCCCTTCCTATGAAAACATTTTTACCCTCATTTATCGCGCTTTATAGCCATCATAAATTTAGTGGGGATCTCGAGGTCGGTGACAGCAATGATTGCATTCCCTGGCGCCAAACAAATATTATTGTCTTATGATTTTATTTTTGCTGTACAATAGGAATAAAAATGTTCATAATTTATCCCCCTATGTGTTCTTACTGTAGTATTTTGAGTTTTGAGGCTTTTTGTTGCTTTAAAGAGAATTGGCTGCCAAGATTATTTATGGTGAAGTTGCAACATACTTAAAGCAAAAGTTTTAGCAATGCAAGGCAAAGCAACAGGTTTTCTTTAAAATGGACCCTGCATGCTGACAGTTTCTCTTCAACTTATTAGTATACACCCACTCGAAGCTGGCAAAAAATCTTTGTCATTGAATAATAATAGGATATTTAAAAAATACACAAGAATGAATCTAAGTTTTAATAGCACATTTTTCATATCAGTAGTTTGTAACTTACAGTGCAAGGGTCAGCAGCATGTAACATACAGAGTGCAGAGGTCAGGGGTATGTAATATACTGAGTATATGTAAAGTATAGAGTTTAGGGATCAGGAATATGTAATTTACAGATTTCAAGGGATGAAAGTATGTAATGGAAGGAGTTCAAAATATGAATGTATGCAATGTACAAAGTGCAGGGGTCATGAGTATGAAATGTACAGAGTTCAGGGGTCACAGGTATGTAATATATTAGTTAATTGTAAAGTATAGAGTATAGGGAACAATTTTGGTATGACACACCACAAAACTGGAATCTAATGATCATAAAAGTCATCTACCAGGGATATGCGCAGAAGGAGCAGCCAAGAGCCTCCCGGGACGCAGGACATAGGCTCTGCGCTCCCATTCATTCTTGATCACCTAGGCAATCGAGAATTAGGGGGGCTGCACGCTTTATTTTTGTTTTTGAAAAAAAGGGTGTTACACTTATAAAAAAACAAACAAACAAGCAGATTTTTTACCTTGAATAAAAGGGTTGTCTATCCTTTTATGTAAAGTAAAAATTCTGAGTTTAGGTATGCTTTAAGGTGACAATTTTTTTTTTTTGTTAAAAAAGTTATAAAGTCATAAAAATAACTAAAATAAAAAAAATCTCAAAATCAACCTTTTAATTCTGAATGCCAGACATCTCTACATGAAATATGACATCCGATCATAATATTTCATGCTGACACGCTATTGTTGGTTTCCAAGCTCTGGTTTCATATTCAAGCAAATAACGATGCCCAGATACGCTTCGGGTTGTGATTTCTCCAGCGATTTGACAAAGGATATATCGGGCCAACACCAAAAGTGGAAGTCTTGGAGTTTATAGGTCCACTTTAAATTCTAACTGCCTAATTTCCTTGGAAGAAACATTTTATACTCAGCGATAATTGCATCTCAAGGAAAATGCAAATGCTTGTGAAGGTGTTTTAAAGGCATGTCAATATATTCAAAATGCCCATTGAAAGTAAAATAACCTCTTCATCCAAGCACTGGCTTAAATTATGTGTAATTAAGAGGAGATCCGGGCCTTGGAAAATGGCAAATGTATTTCCATGATGTCATTTAATGAACCCTATACTTTTTATAATTACGTTCTGTTGTTCTTGTTTATTGCAGATCTTGAATTTTGGGTAGATACAGTTGCAATGGGGAAAAAAAGAGTTCTTTTTCCTGTGGCCTCAAATGCACCTTGTAAAAGTTTCTCCAGGTAGAATATTTTGTGTTGTACAGAGAGAACTTTGAACTGTGATTGCTAAAAGTGTGGGGTACGGGAAGGATATTGTTATTCTTGTATTTCTACTTAGTGAATCATTGATGCAGAACAAGAATTAGCATATGGAGGTGATATGATAGCTCTGTGGCCCTGCAGTAACCCAGTTCACATTTCAACCAGGACACCTCCATGGAGTTTGTATATTTTCCTTGTGTTAGTGTGGGTTTCTTCCAGGTACTTTGATTTTCTCCCACAACCCAAAATACTCCTAGGTTAAATGGGGTTCCCCATAATTGGCCTATACTGGGTTAATGAATTTGGTAGGGAATCAGATTGTGAGCCCCTCTAAGGGATAATTAGTGATATGTCTATGATTCTATACAGAGATATGTAGTATGTTGATGATAAATAAATAAAAGATAAAAAATAATATATTATAATGTAGTCTGCATTACTCTACCTGGCATAGCATGCACAGGCTTTCCCCGGGAATCCTATCATTGCAACAGAGGTATCCTGTATCTCCATATAACCCTGGTTCCTATCTCTGAAATCTGCTCAAACAATGTATTCAATATTTATAATATCAGCTATATGCTCTCTACATAATTTCCCCTGAAGAAGCCAATAGGCGAAACGCATTGGGGAAGGAGAGACAATTGGCTCCCTTTTTCGATAAGATGCTGATTCAATAGGATATTTTTGCTAGTTTTATGCTAGTTTTTGGTCCGAATTCCCCACCTTCTTAATGGGGCTGCTTTGTTGCTAATACCATTTGTATTTTTTAAATGTATGAATTTATTACATATTAAATGGCCTTTTTTCAAAATACCTTATAGAAGAAATATCTTCTTGCTTTGGTTTTTCTTGCCTTTGAAACTTAAGCCGCATATACACTTGCAATTATAGTCATTGGAAAGGATCTTTCACGATCCTTTCCAACAACTAAGCACTCCACGATGCATGAATGCACTTGCATTACAATCGTTTGCCGTTCACCATCCGTGGATCTGCCAGGATGGTCATTTGCGCGCTGTACGCACTTCAGATTCTTGTAAGATATCGGTCCTGAGCCAATTATCAGGCAAGAACCATTGGAAGTGTGTACGTAGCTTTACTTTGTATGTGTTGATTCACACGGCTTGTGTGAGTGGAGTTTTGGCCAATCTATGGGAATACTCTTGGAGATAAAACTGTAAATTTTACTCTACCTTCTCGTTGATATGAATATAAGACAATAGGCATGGTTGACAATCACATCCACGCTCACAAGAGGACCATAACACACTCATTTGTGTATGTGGGCATGTGTTTGCGAAAGCCAATCACTGTGTTAAATGACCACAATTAGTTCAAAAAAAATAAACAGTTTTTCTTCAGTTTTTTTTTTCTATTTGTTTTTGTTGTTTTACTTTGATTGTCATTTCTTTCATTGTGTTCATTCCTTTTGATTTTTTGGGTTTTTTTGGCAACAAAATGTGAACGATTAAAAAACAGAATAAAAAGAATAAAATGTATAATAATTTCATCCACATGCATTATTGAGGAGTAGTCCACTGTTGTCACCATCAGAAAACTACACTGAATAATGCATGACCTCCAACTCTCCACCAGAGTATGGCTTCATGAGATTGAATGGGGTTATGGTGCATAGTACCAAGAGGTATAAGAGGACCCTTCATAGTAGGTTGGGGCTGCACAGTGAAAATTGCTGAAAGGTATTGTATGTATTTTAATGCACTTATAGGGGTGGGGGAACTAAAAGCGCAGTACCCTCTAATGGTATCCAATGGGCCCAGTTTGAAAGCTGTGCATGACCTGCTATGCATTTCTTTGAACATAGCACCTACTTTTTTAATGAGTTTATCCAAGTACAAGCTAAGCAGGTAAAAGCTGACTTTTCTTTGCATTTTGCATTTGATACCATGCTTCAGAAAGGTGGCCTGGCACTTCTTTATAGTGATGAATGTCATATTACACAATGGAAGAATTTCTTTTGGAATAAGAATAAAAGGATGAAGTAGCATGGGTACCATGGGTTCATATCCAGTATTGGTCAAAGAACTCATGTGATGTTGTATTCTATGATACAGTGGCAGCTTTTTCCCCTCTGCTCCCCTATAAGTGATGTTTTCAATCATTCCAATATAAAAGACGTGGCTGAGAGTCATAGTTCATGAAGGTTTTGGCGATTGAGCTTGCATATAAAATATTCCTATATTGCAAGATGTTGATTGATTATATTTAGAGATTTTTAACAGCAACTCATTGAAACAATATCCTGCTTTTTAATAAAACTGGAGCCTCTCAGTAAAAACATCTGTTGGATTAGAGGGGCAGATGAGTACCCCAGTGTGGCTGTGATGGAGACAGTGGAAGTTTATTATCTCAGGAGAACGTATATATCAGTAATTGTAACTATGTGTCGGTATATTTTTACTTTTCCCATTGTTTGTTTTAGTTGTATGGGCTTCTTTATTTTCGCTGCACTGTGCCAGGATACAGTATGAGCTTGGTGTTTTATTCTGAAAAAGCACGAAGCAAGATGTGCCAAGTTAATCATTAAAGGACGACTTAACTTTTAATAAACTGAAATGAAATTAGTTTATCCTTTAATTACCCCCCAGCTAGGAGTTGCAGCCTCCTACCCAAATACTTACTTTCAGCCCTACTTGCTAGGTATTTACATTTGGCACTATTCTTTGCTGAACAGCCATTGCAGAAAAGTGTCCCAGTTGCATGTGGGTGGCATGGTGGCTGGCACTCTTGTCTTGCAGCACAAGGGTTTCAAGTTCGCACTTCTGCTAGGACACTATCTGCATGGTGTTTTATGTTCTCCCTGCTTGTGTTTTTCCTTATACATCCCAAAAACATACTGGTAAATTAGATGTATTTTCGCCAAAACTTGGCCTTGGTGTCACATTTACCTCCTCCTCGCTAAAGTGCCGGTGCCTCTCTCCTGTGCATGTAAACAGTTCTGATCCCAGGAATGCCTGCTCTTCCAGGTTTTATCAGCATCGCCCCTCCTGCCAACCAATCAGGAAAAGGCCTCTTAGTCACCCTTGCCTATTTAGCAGGCTCAGACACAGCACTGAATGTACAACATGTCTCCACTAGCACCGAGCCCCCTAGTTCTGATGAGCGTTTTCTATACACATGTCGATTACCTGAGTGCTTTCCCAGTCCAGCTCCTGTGCTAACCCCTTGTTGTCCAGTTTGTTGTTTCCCTGTCCATTTCCTTTGTGTTATTTTCATGTTTCCCTGTGTCTTTCATGAACTCCGTGTCACCTGTGCGTTCTGTGTCTCCTGCGTTCCCCTGTGTCTCCAGTGACCCCCGTGTCACACATACTCTATCCAGTGTTACCTTGTGTCTTCTTCTCGTTTTCTGCACTTCTGGCTCTTTGCCCCTGGATTTGTTCCTGACCTCACTTGTTTGCTGCTTGCCTCGACTTCGGCCTTCTTGAATATACTCTCTTGCCTGGTGATTCGGCATAACACAGTGTTTAGCCCACCCTGCTGTGCCCAATGACTGCAACCAGCTAGCAGCCTGCAATGCAACATCCTCACCTCTAGAGGTTCTGGAGAAGACCGGATTGCTTCTTAGACTCTGCACCTTGGCCCTTCTCAAGGCTCACCCCATCATTGTGAAAGCCATAGTGCCCTCTAGAGGCTTTGTCGCTCCCAGCGTGACACTTAAATTGGTAATATTATGTGGCTATGGTAGGAACATAAGATAGTACATTACTGGACAGCAAGGGCTATGACCATAGACTTTGTAAAACTGTACATTAATACGTGACAATAATTAAAATAATTAAGCCCAATTCAGGTCATTGGGGTTGTATTCTGCTAGATGACTAAGGATAGTCATAGGAATGAGCCGAGCAGTGTACCTGCATGGTGTAGAGCCTGAATTATTTTTTTAATTCAAACTTATAATGTCAAAATCCACAAAATGGCAAATGCAACATTACACATAGAATGGCCCAAAAACCCTAATGCGTGTATTGGCAAAATAAAATCATAATCATTGCAATACATGCATTTTTTATAATGATTTATTCTTTTAAAAATACTGTGAGTAGGAAGAAATATCTGTGAGCTCCTAACTTCATGTGCACCCTACTGCTCTGAGATCCTAAGCAGTGTTACCAGTCCTGTCCAGTAGGGGTGCCCTGCCTTCTTTTCTGTTCTGTGCTGGACTACAGGACATAGCTCTCCAATCCCATTCTGTTATGGAGAAGATGACATGTATTTAGGAAATAGGTTCAGTACTCCAGCACAGAAGAACTTAGGTAGGGTGTCAACTAGGAAACTTACTGCAGGAAATTGGGAGCTCAGTAGATTTCTGGTAAGGCCAACAGGTTTGTTTGCAGTGTTTAAAAAAAAAAGACAAAATGTAGGCAATTAAAGAGATGTATTTTTTTTTAATTAACACTAAATTGTAAACCAGAACTGTGAAATGATTATACAAAATATAATTTTGGATTTCAAAAAATAAATATACATTTATTTACTATGTCAGCTGCATTACATTTTGTTGGTTAGACACCCCATTTGTATCAGTAAACAATTAAAGGATCTATTTTTAAATGCTTTCACTCAAGATTCACCCAACTTGTACCAAAAATGTACACATTTCTCACTATGTACAGGAAGCCCCCGAGTTAAGGACATCCGACATATGGACAACTCCTAGATACAAATGGGGGGGGGGGGGCTTCCCTGCTTGCTCCTGTGCAGAAGGGAGGCTGGATGGGGGGAGGGGCGGTTTGCATGACTTTTAGAAGAAATCTTTTGCTAAACACAGCTGAGGTTGTGGGTGATCTATAACATCTTGTAACTCATTACTGACCAAGACAAATTCTGCAGTTGTTTCTTTTTGCATATTAAAGTTTTTTTTTTTTTGCTTTGTTTGTGATTAGCTCACAGTAAGGATTTTATACAGTAACTGACACCACGCTGCCTAATAATATGTTGAGACAAACATCTGTCCTAATTGTATATAATAAAATAATGTACCTGTTCCGACTTACATACAAATTCAACTTAAGAACAAACCTACAGTCCCTATCTTGTATGTAACCCAGGGACTACCTGTACTTCATTAAATATGTGTGAATCCTTTTTTCTAATTTTTCTTGTTGCATCTAATGTGTAAAATTTAGGTAAATCTTGAGTAGGCACATCTATACATAAACTAGTATTTATCTTTCTTTCTGTTCATGTTCATATACAACTGACCAATTCTTGACTGCTGTACAGAGCACATTCACCAATCTGTATGTTATGCTGCCATTCCAGAAACAAATGGCTCCTAGTGAAACTCTATTCACCGCAATATTAGAGATTGCATCCAGAGCTCACACAATATCAATATACAGCTCATCAGATCACACATAACGGCCCATATATACAGGATGCTCCGTTGTAAACCTACATCCAAAAAAAGTGATTGACTTAATCCCGGTTATTTTCCTTCCTTACTTAAGCAGAAGAGGACAGGGGAAGAAATAAGGGGCAACGTTTTCCAGCTGTGTTTTCCTTGACAGAAAATCCATCTTTCTCTCTTGGCAGCTCACAACGCGTTTCCCGGCCCTGATACAGAGAGTGCCACTGAGTCTCCGCATGGAACGGCAAGTAACACTAGACGAAGAGCATTTACTGAGATATGTTCCAGGCAAGAGCAAGAATATTCCTTCTAATCTTTGCTGTGATTCCAATTTAGTGTATAAAGCTCAGGGATACTTTCTTTACATTATGAGATTAGGTATTAAAATCAAACTCCAAAAAATCTTTTTTCAGGTTTCTATAAGGTGTGTGTGTGGGGGGGGGGGCTACAACCTCCATCTCAATGTTTTAGCTGTTCTTTCTGACACCCAAGAAATAGATAGGGATACCTGCTGTGAAAATTGGTGGGATCGGATATTTATGATCAACCCAACAGAATGCATAGTTTCCTGGTGGGTTGGTGTGTTTTATTTTTGGAGGCAGCAGGGGTAGGGGGACACCAAATAGCCAGGAGGCTATCCTGGGATCCTCTATATGGTACAAAAACACATTTTGGGGGCTATTTATTGAGACCCACTGGAGAGTTTTCCAGTAGTCCAGTCCAACCCTGGTTACTTTATACTTAATATTAGCTGTAGCTTGTTGGTATTATACCCAGAGCACATATGCTACAATATGTGCTAGACTCATCCATCCTTCTCACCATTCTTCTTCTGCTGCATCTCTTTGCAGATCTCTTCATTGGCTTCCATTTCCCCTTGGAATCAAATCAAGCTCCTGTGCTTTGCCTTCAAATCCCTACTCAGTTTTTGTCCCACTTACATTTCTGACCAGGTAAAAAAATACTCCCCCAGCCACTCTCTCCGCACCTCCAATGACCTAATAATGACTTCCTCACTCATAACCTCATCACACACACAGCTCCAAGACTTTTCTAGAGCTGCCCCGACTCTCTGGAATGGTCTTCCTCGTCCTATTCGGCTTGCTCCTACTTTCTGCTCATTTAAAAGAGCACTCAAACGGGGCAGGGTCATTGCCTGTATTCATTTGTCATTTGCAACCCCTATTTAATGTACAGTGCTGCATAATATGTTGGTGCTATATAAATCCTGTTCATTATTATTAATAATAATAATAATAATAATAATAATAGTAATAATAATACTAATAAATTACTTTTTAAATACAGTGCTAGTAGCAAGAGTCTGACGGCCAAGTATAAATCAAGAAGAAAGGATACTTTATTACAGTATTTAAATACACCCACAGTGACCCTGCTTATGCAGGACCTTTTGCTAGCTTTTTGTTTCTCCTTTCCTTCTTTCTCAATCTTGTATAAAATCTGCTGTATGGCTGACCCGGGGAAATAGGAATTGACTGCTATTTCTGGGCATTTTTACAATGCAACAGTTCACATGTTCCCCTATACCCAAATATGATAACTTTGAGGGTGCAAAGGTAAGTGAAAATGAATGCACATGTGGATACAAGTAATGCAGGACCCTACCAGGCAGTATACACTTAGTAAAATGTAATATTAGGTCCCTTATCTATCATTGAGCTCTGCCATATTGGTTGATTAGTAGATATTTTATAGGAAAGTATGACAGATCAAAAAAAATTGGAATATTTAAGGTGTATGAAAACCAGGTTAAAATGTAACTGATTAAAGCTCAGCTATATTCATTTGTTTTTGGTAATTTTGGTAGTGACTAACTTTTTGCACTACGATGACAATACATCTTTCATCTTACTATACATCGTACTATACTTCATATGTGAAAAAACAAATTGGATACAAGCAGACCTCTTTCTCTGCTCTTCACCATACCATAGAAAAGAGTAGTTTCATCCTTGGAAATAATGGGAACAATATAAGTTAAAAGAGGGCCCAGGAAATTATCAGCTGGCCAACAACATGATCAACAAGTTTTTATGCCCGTACTGAATACTAAAACCTTTTAATTGTATATTTACCAGACCTAATGAGAAAACAAAGAAAGTTTGTTATTAGGGTTACAAATCATTTGATATTGTACTCTTCCTTCATTGTTTCCAAATTCCACTTCTGAGAGCAATGGTGGTCTGACACCAAGAAGACAACAATGAAGACAATCGACCTCACGTGAGTCTCCATAAAGTACCCTAAGCTCAGGGGCCAGGCCCTATTTTTAAGCTTTTGGTGAGATCCTGTATGTGTTTATAGATTGAGAATCCCTAACGCCTTTCTCTGTAAATCCTAGAACCCCCCGAATCATTTGGGCAAATACTCTCTAGAAACAAATTAATAGAAAATAGCTTTTCATGTTCATATTTCATTGCACTGAAAAAAAAAGGGGGCAGAGTAAATGGTAGAGTTGGCGTCTCACAGCATTTTTGGTCTATTAGCAGTTCAGTAGTCGTAGGACAGGCATATTAAACACCTTGGGCTACAAGCATGGGCGTCTCAGGTTACCGACTTGTAGCGGCAGATAATTACGGCATTATCCCCTCAGTTATGGCCAAGGGAAAGACCTGCGATAAAATCCCAGCTTGTTTAATGTGTTTCCTGAAAATTCTTTCTGCCTGGAAAAACTAACATTGTGTGTGTGTTTGGGCCATATTAATGATTTTTACATTTTAAGGTTTGCAATTTCTTTGGAATTAAGGAAGGAAAAATATATACCCACTGCAGCTAGTACCTTAATTAGGTAAGCAGAGAAGCATTATGTTTAAGTCAGCCAGGTCGATTAATGGCATTTTACATGACTTTGTTTTAGAGGCATTATATTAAAGTTAAACATTTGGTTAGAGACAATATATTTCTGTGAGTTCATATATTACTATTCACAGTTTTAGCAAGGCATTGGTTTTCCACTGTGAAATATATAAATGAGCCGTCATGACTGTTCCACTTTACCGTACGTGTTCTACTGTTACCTGAGATTTATTTCTACTGCAGGGAACATATTACCTTATCTTCTGCTGTCATTGGCCCTAAGTGTCTGAGATGTTTTGCTTCTAAAGGAGCCATATTCTTTAAGGAGTTCCGATGGCAGAAGATCCATGTTACCTACCTGGGATATGTTGCTATGAGAGGCACTATGTTATTTGGGATGCTCTGCTTCTACAGGAGCCATGTTATTTAAAGAGTTATGATGGCACAGGATACATATTACCTAAATGAACTGTGCTGTTAGAAGATAGCTAGGATACCTGAGATATTCTGATACTGGAGGCACCATGTTTTCTGGGATGTTCTGCTTCTACAGGAGCCATGTTCTTCGAGGAGGTTTACTGGAGGCACCATGTTTTCTGGGATGTTCTGCTTCTACAGGAGCCATATTCTTTAAGACATTTTGATGGCACAAGATCCATGTTAACTTCTTGAGGTGTGCTAAATCCAGAGGCACCATGTTACCTGAAATGTTCTGCTGCTATTAAAGCTATGTTCTTTGAAGAGTTCTATTGGCACATGTTACATATTCCCTAAATGAACTTTGCGGATAGCAGAGGCACCATGATACCTGGAATATTCTGATAATGGAGGTGCCATATTATCTGAGATGTTCAGCTACTACATGAGCCATGTTCTTTAAGGATTTTAAATGGCACAGAATCCATATTACCTGCCTGAGATGTGCCACTACCAGAACAAATAGGTTTCTGAGATGTTCTGCTACTACAGGAGCCATGTTCTTCAAGCAGAAGATCCATGTTACTTAAATGAGGTGTGCTGCTACTAGAGGCACCATGTTATCTAGGATGTTCTGCTTCTACAGGAGCCATGTTCTTTAAGAAGTGTTGATGGCACAAGATCCAAGTTAACTTCTTGAGGTGTGCTGGTACCAGAGGCGTAATTTTATCTGAGATGTTCTGTTACATGAGTCATGTTCTTTAAGGGGTTCTGATGGCATAGTACCTTCCTAAGATGCACTGCTACCAGAGGTGTCATGTTGTCTAACATGTTCTGCTTTACATGAACCATGTTCTTTTAGGAGTTCTGATGCCAAAGGATCCATGGTAGATACCTGAGGTGTGCTACTACTAGAAGTGCCATGTTACCTGTGGTGTTCTGTTACTGCAAGAGCCATCTTCTTTGAGGATTTCTAATGGCATCCATGTTACCTACCTGAGGTGTGCTACTACTAGGGGCACCATGTTACCTTAGGTTTTCTGCTACTACAGGACCCATGTTCTTTGGAATTTGGAAAAGTTCATATGGCCAAGGGTCCATGTTACTTAAGTGCTTATATCAGGGGTACCATGTAACATGAGGCCACTAAAGGAGCCATATTAGCTTAAGTATTTTCCTATTATAGTCTCCTTGTTACCAGGGCCCTTCTTCTACCACAGGCTTTATGCTGCCTGAGGTGGTCTGCTCCCACTGGGGTTGCCATTTTTGTTTCTTATAAGAATACTGTTCCTGGTAGTTGTGTCTTGTTGTAGATGTAGCCTAGAAAACGCATACACATTTTCAAAAGCCACAAAATTACAGAATGCTACAAATTGTACAACTGTCTTCAGGTTTGTTAATGTTGTACACTCACAGAGCAGTTTAGTAGGAACACGCCTTTGTGCAAAGTATGGAAGGGACTTGTAAGCCAAAAGTAGGGGGGAAAAAGAAGCACTTTAACAAGCTTCCAACTGGAAAGCCTACATAATATATTTGAAATCCATGAAATTACTGATACAGAAAATATTTTGAAGAAGAAAAAGAAAAGAGAACTTTTCAAAAATACCAGAACTTTAGAAGCATACAAATAATTTAGAGAACCAAGCAAATTTAAAAAAAAAAAAAAACAATCAACATCTTTTTTCAATCTATATACTAAAATGAAAAAAACACCAACACAAGCAAAATTGCATATTAAAAACATTTGGTAATCTTAATTTTTCACATTTGTCCTAAAAACAGGCTGCATGTGTTTCGCAGAACATGTCTGCTTCTTCTGGAGCAAAATAGGGCATATCAGACATATGTCACAAACAATCGATATGAATAAAATACAAATAGCTCCATCCATATTTGATTAAGAGAGTCTACTGACAGTGGAGGTACACCACTTAACATTGAACAGATGGGGAGAAGTTCATTCAACCACAACATCAGTGAAGAGTATTAAGTAGTGATACATTCAATTCAGCAATTGTGAAGCTTAATTGCATCTTAATCAAAAGTTATCTGCATATATCTTGTGTCTACACAGGTCCACTCCACAAACACTAGAGCTTGGAGCTTACAACTGAAAAGCTTATATATTACATTTGTAAGCCAATACAATCACCTGATGTGGGCATATTAGGGATATTATGAACTTTACATTAATCCTGTGTAATTAATTTGTCATGACATGGACTCCACAAACATTCTTTGGACATTCTTGTCCATGTTTGTCATCAGTTCCACATGGATACTGAAAATCTCCCATTCCACCATGTTTTGTTGGATATACGATCTGTGTGCTATAGCAGAAACAGGGATTCATCCTCCTGGTAGTCCAGGCTGCATAGAAGAAAGGGGTCAAGTTTTTAATGATCTGAATAAGTGGTTGAATAAGGCTGGGACTCATTCAGCTTTAAAGAATAATGGCAGCTGAGAAGCCTTATGTTGATACACCTAGATGACAAATACACTTTATGCAAACATCAGGATTCTAAATAGGCCCCTAATGTCTGGACTGTATATGAGATTTGGAACATAGAATGTGCTGAATCTCCTCAAGAACAGAGGTTGCCAACCTTTTAGGACCTACGGACCACTAAACTTACGGTCTCTGGAGTGCTCATTCACAGGGAGCCATGTGCCACTCAAAGAGGAAGAAACTTCCCCCTGAGTGACGTCATGATACTAGAACCCACCAACTGTCCCATTGCAGGTCTGAGCTATCCATGGGAGAGTGGGTGGGTTGTGTCCAGAGACATAATCCGCCCACCGCCCTGAGCCTGCCATGCACACAGAAGACATGGTCTGCGGACTCTGGTCAGTGTGACCCCCAACGGAGTCCTTCTCCTGACCCCACCAGGGGGGGCGCACCGGCCAGAGCCACGGACCACTAAATTTGGTGACCGCTGCTTTAGAACTCAGCAATACACTAAGCATGACCCGCTTCCCCACCAGAATTGCTCAAAAGCATGTAAAGGGTGTCCCCCAATCTCTACACTCAACATTCTGACTAATAGAACTGGCGATGAGAACCACAGTGTATGCCGGGGTCATTGCTGGGTGTAACATAATGATAGCAGCAGAAGTGGAAGGAAAATATAAGGAACATTTGTTTCTTGGTAACTGTGATTGAGTGGCTATATAGTCATCCTATGCACTGGAATGCAGAGTCAGCAAAATAAATGTAACATTTTCCATTACAATAATACATTTCTCACGTGTCTACAAATTTGTTCCATCTCAGTGAAGTACTGAAACCCCTAAATGAACATGACCGTCATTGCCCCTGAACACCCCATGAACATGACCGTCATTGCCCCTAAACTCCCAATGAACATGACCGTCATTGCCCCTGAACACCCCATGAACATGACATGACAGTCAAGCAAAAGAATTTTAAAGAAGAAATGAGCAATGGCACCCTGAATATTGCACCACATTTCCTTCAAGACTGAGCAAGTCCTCTGATTTGGCAATGATTTGTTCGGGGTTTAGGCATTTATAAACAATTTACTGGATACGTTGGAAATTGAAAAGGGCTCCACAAGGGTTTTTGGAAAGGTTACGATCAAGTAGCAAATTGAGGTTTTTGAACTTTTCTATGTGGTCTGCTGAAATCTTACTTTATCTACAGCAAATGACATTTTCCACAAATTCATAGAAACCAAATAACCAAAATATGATTTGCTTCACTTTATTTGTTGTTGTTATAAAGAAGAAGCTTGACGGCCTGACATACAAAAAGTGTATTGGGAAAATCTTCAGACACAATCAGAGCCATGAATCTGATTAAGCCTGGGTCCTAGCCGAGCCAGCTATTAACTCATATCTGCATGCCTGAAGGTTCCTGAGTTCCTTTAATCATTGTCTGCAGAGCCTGATTATTAAGAAAGAACAGAGCTTGGCAACGTTATTGCAGAACAATGAATACTTCGACCGATCTGCTGCATTTCCACATGATGAGTATAACCTGAGGCTCTGGGCTGAGTCCTGGAATTCACAGATTGGGAATTATTAGATGGACAGATAAACACGTTACTGGTAAAGCAGCATACAGATATTCAAGTATTCCCGCTGGAAACAATCATTAGTGATCATTTCTTGGACCAGTAGGAGAGTACACAGGAGTGAGGTACAGACAGCAATGTTTGTCCTAGAGAGGGGCATGGCGTATGGGGCTCCGCAGTCCAGGGAAAGTTTTAGAGTAGGACAACTTCCCACGCCCCTACCTTTTCCAACACCTCAAATTACAGAATGGTAGGGGGTGCAGGGTGCTAGAGTGCTGTGTATTTGCCCCTCACGTTTATATTTTCCCAGGGGCCCCATTTTGTCTAAATCTGTCCCAGCTTCTGTACTCCCTATTTGAAAACAGCAGTGAACCAATACCTCCAGTCCAGCTAAATTAGCTCCCTCACCATGTTCACCCATGGCTCCTCCAGGTTTGGTGTTTTTGTTCATCTTGATGATTACCCCCCTAATCCAGAATAGAATAATTTCCATCCATATACACCGACTTTATCTAAAACTACAAATTACATTAAGCAGAAAGATTGCTGGAAGCCAGAGAGGACGCCATCATCTCTTAACACCCCTCTTTCCCTTGCATCATTATTAAAAGGCCCAGAGGCTAAGAAGGAGGAAGAAGGCTGGGCTAGGCTTCACTTTTACAGGAAAAGTCAAGAATTACATAGAACTTCAACTTTCTATATGTCGACAATGCAAGTTCACTAACTAACTTATTTTCAAGCAATCTTATAATTTAAACATTTCTCTCATTAGCAGTACGTAAAAATGCTTTCTGTTTATGTTGGTGTAAAGCTCCATAAAAAGTTCAGTTTAAAAAGAACTGAACCCAAAAAGTAGGCAAACATGGAGCTAGTTATTAGAATTGCATATGCCCTGTAAGCTTATTTTGCCCCTATTACTGACTTTCTACATCTTGTTCTGCACTGTGGTTGTCTTTGTAGAGGCACGGCATTGCTTCCTCATGTTGAAACCTCCAACAAGGAGAACTGTAAGAAGTGCTGAGATCTCCAAATCTCATTCCAAATTATATGAGACTGGGAGTCAGAAGCAGCAATAAAAGATCTCACACTTCACATATATAGCTCAGTATGTAGTCACAGGATGCCTAGGCTTCCTTAAAGGCCAGGAGGCGCACAGTTTTTCAGGAGGAATTAAGGATTTTTTGGTATTTGGTATTGAATAGGAAAAATTAACATTGGCAATGTTCCTTCTATAATATAGAACATACTGACCTGCCTGTTTGCAATCTTACATACACATGTGCATTCCTGACTGCAAGAAATAAATGAATTCCCATCCGCATGTACAAGAGTTACATGATTTTCACTATGCCGATCAAAATGACCAAAGATCCTGAACCCAGCAGATGAGCGGGTCAAGATGACAACGCTAGTGATAGAGCGAGGAAAGCTGAGTGTAGTAAATCAATTTTTAACACATAGGTAAGTTTATTTTATTGCAGAAGGTCCATTGGCTTACTGACCACCAGCACCAGTGCTGCTCAATTCTTGCTACACTACAATAATTCCCAGTGAGAGCAGAGAGTGGTAATTATGGTGACAATGGCAATGTTGATGATGGGCATGATGATGATAACGACGAAGATTGTAATGATGATGATGACGATGATTGCAATGATGATGATGACGAGGATGATTGTAATGATGATGATAACGATGATGACTGCAATGATGATGATAACGGTGATGATTGTAATGATGATGATGACGATGATTGCAATGATGAGGATGACGAGGATGATTGTAATGATGATGATGATAATGGTGATGATGATGGCAAAGATGATGATGACTGTTTTACATATCATACATGCACAATAGCATTAGGCTCCCCTGTCGGCACATCAGCGAAAATCAGAAGTTATTGGCCCAATTAAAACGTCCAATCTCAGCTGAAGAATTTTGATAAACTATTTACATGATTTGCTTTTCATAGAACTAAATGATCAATATTCTGGCTGAACTAGCTTTAACCTGCCTGCCGATGTATAGAGCAATGGGGATGTATTTATTCTTGTGTCCTCTACAGGGTGATGAGGCAAACATTGCATCTAAATCTTGCCAGGAAGAGTGAGATTTATTAGAATACACTGCACATACTTTCAAAGGCGAGGCTCAGCCGGTTGGATCCCAAATGGCACTTACCTGTGACACTCAGCTGGCAAGATGGCTGATGGATGAGCTGCGTACAAGACAGATGGGCTCCGCACTTCCCTGGACAGCTCGTAAATGCTTTCGCTGCCTATAAAGGATCTGAGGAGGATGTTTGCTTTGTGTCTCCACAGTGGATAATAACACAATGGCAATCAGAATCCTTGATAAACGCTGTTATGAGCTGCAAATGTAAAAATGATCCAGCAGGACACGATTGTTTTATCGGATTAGGGGAAACCTTTGACTTTCACTTGAAAGGAGAACTTTCACCTGACCAGTCATAGCATAGTACCAGATGAGAGAGGGATTGTAACAGCAAAGGATGAGAAGTACATTAGGAAAATAGAAAATCATCCAAGGAAATGAAAATAGAGACTTATAAAGCAGTGATATTTCTTGAAAATAAACCTAAAATTTAAAAAGGCAAATTCTATTAGCAATTCGGTTGATAAGTGAATATAATCAGTGGAAAGTGGTGTACGGAGTATCTGTCTGATGGGCCAAATGTTCTTGTACACTGCACCACAGCTATTTCCTCTCATCTCTGAAGTTGTTCAATCAGAGAGTCAATCAGATGTGATAATGTGACACTATATGTGAACAATAGATGTTAGTCTGTTTCCCAGTATCTCTGAATTACAGTAAAAATCATGTTGTATCGCTTTTGTTATCAGCCTGCAGCCCTTTGGCACTTACTGTCTGGCCTTTGAGGGCCACTGTAAACAGTAATCTGCTTTGTTGCTAGTAAAATGGTGGATTATAGTAGCTAAAGCAGAACTTGCGTACAGTTTACAGCACATAAACAATAGAGTGTAGAGCGCGACTCTAGTCTAAGCACTGCAGGGAATAGATCTAGATTCTGAGGACAATGTAACATTAGCTACATAGGGCCATTTATGAGAATTCCAGTGGACCTGGAAGATGTGGTGATGAAGTTGGCAGTTTTGGGAGATGCAGTGGTGATGGGTTCCTGGACCTGTCATTGCTGCAAGGAGCTAAAAATATACTATATATATTATAGTATATATATAGGAACTAAAATATATATAGGTTTTTGGATTTGTAAATTCAATTTCAAAGATAATTTTACCAATAGGTCTGATCAAAATATATCCAAAACATACCACTTACATGTAAAGTCATGTTCTATTCCATCCTGATTGGTACTGTGGGATAGAATTGGAATTCCTAAATAAAATGTGATCAGTTATTTGGCCGAAATAAGATCACATGGACAATGCATTGGAAACAATCTAAAAGTTTGGAGAGTCTGAATTTGTTTTTTTTTTTAAAGGTTTAAATGGCCTAGTTTTGGAGCCTGTTATTTATTGACTCAGCCAGTCCAACTGGCAGCCACCACAGCTGTCAACACCTGCTAGTTGGAGTGTGCCAAAAGCTTCACCTGTCATTTAGTGGTGGAAGTAGCCAACAATGGCCCCCATAGGGACTATTTGTGGTCAAAGAGGGTAAGAGGCCCTTATGAAAATGGCCCGTTTACACTTTGACCATATGACTCAATCAATCCATCCAGGATGCACTGACGTTATTCTTGTTATTGGCTGCATCTCTGAGACCAGAGTGCCAATGTGGTTACATGTCATGGATGATCTCAAGCATGGGAGAACTAAAGTTCAGAGTTCCAATCCTAGACAGAATAAGTCCAATCTGAGTAGGAATCGACTCCAGTCCGACCTATCCAACCATCACTATTCCTAAGAAATAAGAAGGTGGTTGTGCTTATCACTGATCAATTGCAGCCCAAAAAAAATGAATGAACATTCAGAGGAGGTTTGGAGGGCGCACAGATGTCTGCAGAGCTCTGAGAATTAATGTAGTATTACTATATGTATGAAATCCTAAATTGTGATTTCCTTTGAATGCCCATTCTTGGGAAAATAATACTAATAGATTTGTGTTGACATCAAATTCATTAGAAATTTCAACCCCTGTTTGGCCAGCATTATTCTAACTCTGTCATAATTATATTTGTGACTTTGCTCATAGTTCTCCATAGTCATAAAGACAGCATGACCTTTGGTTCCCCTATGAGACAAGGTAGGTGGATCGGAACCTAAAAAGTTGACATTCCAACATACAAGAATAAAAGCAGAGATTTACTTTAAATAGGTGTGTGCTTTTTCCCAGCACAGGTTTCTAATAAATAGCAAACTTTTGGCGAAGCTTCCAGAACTTTTAAAGTGTGGAGTGTTCAACAAATACCAGATGTACCTTTTGTTTCTCAAATACTCTTTAAATTAAGTAAAAAATGCAGTTTATGAGAGAAGACTGCAGGACCACTGACCAATCATATACATGTCGAAAGAAATCATTGTCAATAGGCAGGAACGAAAAAAAAAAAAAGTTTTGTAGCTCTGGATGGAAACAAAATGCAGATCGGATGAAAAACATGACTTTGTTCTGATACTGATCCATATGTAACAATTTACATACAAAGACATGGATATTGTCTCCTATTACTTGAAACAGTCAGAAAATCTGGTAGCGGACCATCTGTGCTGCTCGGCTGTGTCCATGGGAGGGCGCCATTCCATTCCTGACTTTATGTCACCAATCCAATCAGAGTTTTTTTAATTAAAAGAAATTGCCGGACAAGAAAAAAATAATGAACGAAATTAGAAACAGTCCACTTTCATGTAATTGTTTTTACTAAATTTGGGAAAACCCTAAACATATATTCATGTCAAATATGAGTTAAATGTGTGTTGCCAACAAAATGCCCAACAAACTGAATAGCCGAGTTAGGGTTTACCATATTTACTCAAAATTAAACAGATCTGAATATAAAGCGCGGTACTTATTTTTCACCCACAAATATTGGAAGCTTCTTTGAAGTATAAACCTGTGGCACAAAATGACACACATCACTTGTAACATTCAAAATAGCAAAACATCAAAAGGGAATGCCAATAAAATGAATGTGAATAAATACATCAATGGTGTGTTGTTTTTAAAACATTTGTTTAAAAGGGAAAAACATAAAATAATGCAGGCTCAGTCTGTATATCTTGTTTCCAGGTTAAAAGTATTGTGTACTAAGTTGGTTATGTTGGTTTAAATGATCTTTTGTGCATGGGTATTGGCGACCAGTAGATGGCGATGGGTCTTCATGTAAGGTGTGTAACAAACAAAAGGTTGGCTACACATTTTACAAGAGGACACAGCACCTTCTACAGGTGTGACCTGAATATAAACTGGAATTTTCCATCATTTTGAGGGCAAAAAAGGGAAAAACATAAAATCACACAGTCTTTATCTTTTATCTAGGTTAAAGTATTTTTTACTAAGTTGGTTATATTGGTTTACATCCTAAATGATCTCTTGTACATGGTTGTTGGCCCAGGAAGATGGTGATGTGTTCTCATGTAAGATGTGTTACGAACAAAAAGTTTGTTGAGCACACAGCGCCTTCTACTGGTGTGACCCATGTATAAACTGAGATTTTCTATAATTGGGGGTGGGAAGGCAAAAGAATCTTGGCTTATACTTGAACACATGAGGGATGTGCACAGTTTTTAAAGAAAACCTTTCATATTTTAGAAGGTGTAAAGCAAACTGGGCAATTTAAAAATCTTCTGACCTTCTACAGGACTCCAACTGATATAATGACAGGAAGTAAAGGAAGCTGAAATGCAAAACTTTTCGGACCCTTTATTTACCCAGGGATCTAGACCTAGATGTCTTTCCTCTAAAAAATCTTTCTAAATATAATGCTGCACAATATGGTCTTCACACCAGAGTTTAACAAGCGAATGCTTTACCTTCAAAATTACCTTGACATTTTCTTATGATTGCCAAAGGCTTAAATTCTTGGCCAGCAGACAGTAAAGCAGGTTAGGGCAGTGGTCGCCAACTGGTGGTTCGCGGATCTGGCTGGTGCACCCCCCCAGCGGGGTCAGAAGAAGGAACCTGCTGGAGGGGGCGCACCGACCAAAGGCACGGACCATGTCCCTCGTATATATCGCAGACTCAGGGTGGTGGTCGGGTTGTGTCTCTGGACAAAACTCGCCCATCGCAGGCTCAGAACCGCAATGCTTGAGTGGGTGTGTTCTGGTATCATGACATCACTTTGGAGGAAGTTTCTTCCCGTTTGAGCTACACACAGGTCCCAGCGCAAGCACGGTCCGGTTGGCGACTACTGGGTGAGGGGGGGTCTTTAATAAATAAATAAAACTAAAACTTTTGTCAACAGATTTCATGCATAGTATTTCTTTCCTGCCTCAGTTTGATGGCCAGCATCATTCAATCTACTTTCCCTGAGTCCAGATCATCCAAGACTTACCCCAGCCTGTGAATGGACAGTGAAATAAAAACTGGCGAAGTGATAAGCTTATCTTTCCAATTTCTTTTCCTATCAGACTGATTAGCTCTTTGTAAGTCTTCTAACATTCTACACGCAAAGCTGATTGCATTTTCTGCACAGAAAAAATATTTATTTATAAATTTATCAGCTGCATTAAGCTTTTATATCTGCCAAGATTTCATTTTTTAACAGCTTAGAAATCTCATTGTTTTTGGCAACCGTAAAGCAAGACTGCTTTGGGGGAGCAAGGGGGCACCAAAGGGAGGACATGAAGATGGGTGCTAACCAGACGTCGAGTCCCATCACATTTATAGAGTAGAAATTTACCAGAACATCCAGGTTTTATTAATAAAGATTATGGTATTCCAGGGTTGGTAATAATATATATATTCAATTTCACACAATTTTATTTTTATTCAGACAATAAAGTAGCGTTAACTGGGTACTGCCCTTTTCTGATTACACGCTCACCCCACCCTATCCCTCCAAAAACAAGCATGAGCTATATAGCCATCTCAGTGTCTTCTCTCTCCTATAGGCAAATGAGTGATGGAACCAATGTTTGTATGAATGTGCCAAGGAAAACCTAATCTAATAAGCAGAATACCTTTCACAAGATGTGACTGGCACATTTTTCAACTGCTTTCCTTGTCCATTCTTCCAGGCAGGAACTGCAGTTGAATTTCACTGTGTCTGCTAGACATGAAACGTTCCTCCCTGCTCTGTCCATTCTACATAATGGGAAACAGACACGGCCAAAGCTTCGCTATATACGGAGCTGTTAGAGGTAATTCAACTTGCAACAGCCAAGTGGTGGTTTATAGGTATTATTGCAGCTCTTTAACAATTGATACATTTCTACTTCTAGCTGTTTTATTGCTTAATTAAATTTACCTGTTGTAGTCATGGGCTGCTGTGATTTCCTGAAAGTGATGAAGATACATGACATAGAAATTCCTTACAATATGGGAAGCTGTGTGAAGTTAAATCATAGCCATCCCCTGCATCAAAAATGTAATTTTTGCAAAAATGTCATTTTTGCTAAGATACGAGAACAGAAGGAATTCATATATTTAATTTCAAAGGCATGCAATGTGTTAACCCTAGCTGAAAGCAAGGAGATTTAAAGGTGGGAAGATATTGCAGCCGAGGTTAGCTATGGTTAAAGCAGAACTGCAGTTGATTCCGCTGCAATCCTAGTCCAAACGGTTCTGTGGCGTCCTGTCTTCCTTCCTATACACAGCATGGGCTGGACATCGAGTGCTGCCATTCTCTTCTTATAACGTCCCCTAATCTCGCACTGCACAGGTATGAGATTGGCACTTTACCATTTGAGAAAAGCCTCTTTTGCGCATACCCAATCTCTCATTAGCCACTTTTACAGAATGTAAAAAATCTGATGAGGTCAGCTTTATCTCATGCAGACAGCCACACTGTAAAACCACTTTCAAATTTGCAGTGGAAAACTGCCAGGTTGGCCGCTGCTGTGTAACCAGGAGCATCAAACCACTCCACAGGTAAATCCGTGTGTGCGTGGCTGCGGTGTGGTTCTTCTTCTAAAGAAAAAGCAATTGCATGGCCAAAAGAGACTTGCTGCTTTCTGGAACAATCCAAAAATAATGGTTCACAACCGTCCCAATTTTCTTAAATGGGAGGGATTGTAACTTGAGTTTTAGCTTGCAGCAGAATGCTGCTGTCAACCGCAGGCCTGAAGTGGCCCTAATACATCGAATTTTAGGTATGAATTTGGAAATTGTATCTTTAGATGGTAATGTTTATGGCAAAATTGTTCTTGCTTGTTGACTTGTCTATAGCAACAGGACTTCTAGAATAGTGTGCTTGCTAAATATCCAGCAAAGGCTATTTGCCTAAAAAGGGAGGTCAGTTGCCAAACCAAATATACTGATTGACCAGGTTTTTCCATCAATGGATTTTTTCTGATGGCACGGGTATATTCCAAGATGATAATGCCAGGATTTATTGGACACAGACAGAGTGGTTCAAGGAGCAGGAGACATTTTCACACATGGATTGGCCACCAGTCCAGACCTTAATCCTATTGAGAATGTATTGGATGTGCTTGAGAAGACTTCACACAGCGATCTGACTCTCCCATCATTAATACAAGATCTTGGCAAAAAAAAAATTATTGCAACTCTGGATGGAAAAAGATTTTGTAACATTGCATAAGCTTATTGAAACAATACCACAGCAAATGCGTGCCGTAATCAAAGCAAAAGGCGGTGCAACAAAATATTAGTGGGCGACTTTTGCCAGAAGTGCGTGTATGCATGTGTATAAATCTCCTGCAGTAAAAATATCCAAAAGCAAACAACATTTACTTTATTATTTTACATTCATATTTATTATACACCAATATTCAGCAGGCAAAGAAAACCTCTTAAAGGAAATCCAACGCCACCACTACGCATGTTTGGAATGGAATTATTCAATCTTCAACATCAATTTAAAAAAAAAAATGCTAGTAAAATGATGCAAGTGACACCCAGATAAAAAGCATCACATCTGTTAATGGGAACGAAAGGGACTCCGGACATCACAAAATAAAAATATATGTTCTCTGCTTTATTCATTTCACAGACAGTCTTTAAACCAGATATGTCTAACTGGTGTACAGCAATTAAAATGACTTAAAGCGCGGCTCCCCAAAACGAGACATAACAGTCTTCAGGACACAGAAGATGCACACTATAGCAGTGGGATGTGGTTCATGTCTTCACTGATCACAGCTAAGCTGTACATGCAAAAAATGGCCGAAGTCTGGCTAAGCCTTGTGCTGCTAGTAATTGGACACAGAGCCTTCTTTTTCAAGCAGAAGTTCTGCAAATCTCTGCTGAAGTTCCCTTTCTCTCTCCTCCTGTCGTTGAACATCTTCTTTCAGAAACTATAAAAATAAGAAAAGTGATTTCAATTTGAAATCAGGTATGAGACAGTAGAATAAGTGGAAACACACACTTATTGAAGTAGGCATTCAAATTACTGTACTCGTCTTCTATTGGGGACCTCCAACATTTTTTTATAAAAGCTCTAAATCTTGTTTCTACTAGTAATCAGCTTTCTTGCAGTCTCTGCCCTTAAGATTCTTCCTGGATTGTCAGAAGTTTTAACCTTTCTCCTGTAGAATTAATTTCATTGGCTGGGGTTCCACTATAAAGAAGATTTCATTGGATCATTACAGGTACACCAGCTAGCCATTCCCACTCGAGTCCCCCAAGGGGTTGCTAGTAGTCCCTGCGCTGTGGGCGACTAACCTTCCACCTCCTAGTGACCACATAGTTCTGGAACCAATGCAAGCTAGCAAGAAGTACATTCTGATCACCAAAGCAACATGCATGCTTCCTACTGACTAATAACATACGGAAAATTTTCCCCCTTTTAACCCCAAGAAATTTGTATTAGCAGTAGCTCCTAAAAACCTGAAATATTTTCAAGAGGTCTTCAGAAGTTTGCAGGTTGAGAAAGGCTGCTTTCATGATAGGGCTCAACAAAGAGCACAATATTATATACTGGTGCAGTAATAATGGTACATGATCCAAGCCAAAGAAGAAGTCTCTAGGGAATCTCAACAAGATCATTTAATATTTAGAGGCCTAGGACGTTACCTTGTTCATTCTACTGTCCCTTTCCTAATACTTGCTGGGGTCTGCTGTTAAAGCAGACCTATCGCCGCATTTCTATAATTATAAAAAAGGGTGGCTATTTTTGCCATTTTAACTTACCCAGCAGTAAGCCTGAGTGTGACTCGGGGTAAAAAAAACTAGCTTAAAGCGGTCCCCGAGTCACACTCGGGGTAGTTAAAAAAAAAAAAAAAAGTAAAAAATAAACACTTACCTGGTCCCATCGGCATCCCCCGGCATCCTGCCATCCTCTAGCAGCGCCCTCTTCATCGTTCTGTCCCCCGGCGAGTGCGCTAATGTTCCCTGGGAGTTCCCAGTGACGTTGGTGAGTACAGCCATCGCCAGGTGCGCGGTGGGAATTTCAAATTGTTTTGTATTGCATTCAATACAAAATAACTGTATTGATTGTAATACACAATGTCTAAAAGCAGTACATTGTCTTTCATGAAAATGAAGTATGAATATAATAAAGTTTAAATCACAAAATCATGGCATGGCAGTTTATTAAATTTTTTTATTTTTTAACTTTATTCAAACGTTATTATACTTATACTATTTTATTATAATGTAAAATACATTTTCATGAAAGACAATGTACTGCTTTTAGACATAAATCCAAACAGGCTTCAAGAATGACTACCAAGGTACCAAAACTGTTGAAAACCTGCAGACAACTGTCTGCATACTCTAAATAGGATATATTGTAATCCACTGCAGCTATTAGGAGAAGTTCAATACAATTTTTTTTTACTGGGAGTTTCGGAAATGAATTTAAATGAGGTCTTTGTGTCCTTAAAACCCTAGGGATACTCGCCTATCCCGGCTCCTTTGTAAGCGCTACCATCTTCTTCCTTCATTTCCTCCTCAACCCCGCCATATTGATTGGTCAGGTCAGGATGACGCATGTCCTGCATAGCAGAGCATTCAGTCCTAGCACCCACAAGGGAAGCCTGGATTGTTGGGTAACCCAGGCAAGCACAGCTCAGCGAATTTGGCAGCTGGGCTGCGATTGGGAAGGTAAAAAGGTTTATTGTAGAGGGGACATTGCCTGTCTCCTTCTGCAATAAAGACCTGCCACATTTGTAAGGGGTAAAGCAACATTACCACTATTACTGGATCAATGTTTAAAGTAACCTCTGCCTGCTATCCTTACATTATTTTGTAAAAAAAAAAAAAAAAGTAAAAGAACTGTTTGTATCATTTTTGTTTAATTTTGCTTTCTTTTTTTTCAATCTTTAATTAAATGATTGTTGAATTTTGAAAAGTGCTGAAAAGCTAACATCACGCTTTATTCCACAACACACACTGATGTATTAAATGTGACAAATCACAGAACAAAATTACCATTTTAGATCTATAGTAACCCAAATCTATTTTTTATACTCCACAACCTGCCAAGGTAATAGGTCCTTCAGTGAAATGTAAAACAGTCCTGGAGAATAGTTTTGTAGTTTTTGAAATGTAGTGAGAAAAGTAAGCCAGTATGGAGTTCATATTTGGTGCCAAGGCTCCTCGTGTGCTGTGTGATCAGAGATAATACAGTTTGATCACTTACTGACAGACATAATTATCAGGATAATTGACAGATATTAGATGCCAGGCTTCCCCTGGCAGATTATTAAAAACTCCTGGGCAAAGAGGGGGCAGTCTGCTTCCAATTCTGACCGCTGAAAAGACATATCCAGCAGATCCTACCATTGGCCCAGCGCTGAAAGCAACTAAACAGGAATATTGCACATGAAAATTGTACTCCAGCATTTTATTTTAGTCTGTGAATCACATCTTTATAGTTACACAAGTAAGTCAGCAAGGAAGGACGGGGATGACAACCCTGGGACAGACACCGCAATACCGATCTCCATATGTCTGTTACAACAGATGTGTCCTAGAACAGCTCAATAAGGTTTGGGTTATTCCAACTAAGGAAACAAATCTTGCTGCTACAACTAAGCTCTACTCATTATCTAGAGTGCGGTTATTGGTAGCAAGGTGGGCAAAGAATATTCCCCCTAGACATTCTAAGTCTTAAGCAGTACACCTGTGTAATTATTGCTGCAGCAAACAAGAGTGAAAGCAGACATGCTTATTTCTCAGGAAGACTGAGTGATCCCACGCAAAACCCTGTGGATGGAACTTCCCCAGCCGCTCTTTCAATGGCACTGCAGTGCTGGGAACCAGAGAGTCTACACATTTGACAGCACAGGATCTTCTGTGAAGCAGTGGTTCCCTGGCACAAGACTTCCGGTTTTATAAATTCTGTTTGGCATAATTCACTTAAAGTCTATTTCTGTTTTCTTTAGCATCTCACCACTCTCTTTGCAACCATTTTTGAAAAACTCCCCCACCTACGTATGGTTCTTACCCAAAAAGTCAGCAGTTCCCTGTGCTTTTTTTGGTTTTAAAGGAGGCATAAACCTTGATGACCCACTACTCAACGCACCCTACCTGCCAAGGGAAAGTTCCCCAATCACAGGGCAGCTATGTGGTCACTTAAAGAAGGACCCTCCCACAAGAGGATAGAAAACATAGGACCCAGCTTATTACATGTCTATGGGATTCACCTGAGTATTTGCACCATTTTTATAGAGGGCCATGGTTTGCGTTTGACTAGCCAGCTATGTAAGAACAAACACCTTCAGCTGACCAAAAGCCCACCCGCAATCATATGAGACAAATGCAGACAATTTTTTAGTTAAAAAAAAATCACCAGGAGAGTGAAGATCCAGGGTTGCTTTGCATAGAATTTTAGAAATTAGGAAACACAATTCTGCATTTACCTCTATCCGCCTGGGGATGGCGACATCTTCATGCTTCTTAAGCTCTTCAAATGTTTTATACTCTAAGTTGGCCTGCTCGTACTGATCCCAGATCTCATTCAGCTGTTTAATAAGTCCCATGGCTCGAGACTGATAACCGCCAAGTAAAATTTTTAGTTTCTTCTCCATCTTGGCTGCTCTTTTGGCTTCCGCTGTCATGTGAGCCCTGTTAATCTGAAAAGATAAAACAATTGTTATTTGGATTGAGGTCTTTGAGCAAATATTACTGAGAGTTTCTTATCAGAAACTGGACGGCTGTTGCAAATTTATAAAATATTCAAAGAAAGAAAAATAACTGTACTGTGGATCCATTAAGTGAAACTGTGTAAACTCAATCTAATATAATGGCTGCAAAGCGGACATAGATCAGTGCTACGGTCAGTCACCTGATGTGTTCAGAATCTTTATATTTGTACACACAGATCGATCCTTTATTAACAGCACTTCGTATAGCCAGCTTCTACTAGGCATTTTCAAAGTTTTCAGCAAACTCCAAGCAGCTTTGAGAATGCTCTTTGAGTGACATTCAAACTAAACCGTTACTCACCGGTCCCCCGTTCCCTTCACAAGGGACCGACATCTCCTTTCTTTATTTCCTCCTTGTGATCTTTGGCCATCTTGATTGGCTGGGCTTGTCGCAACTCCTGCACAGGCGAGTGGGAGTTCATTCAACGGCCAGGAATGCCTGATATCCTGGCAAAAGGTAACGCGCAGCTTGGATTTTTGCCAGAAACCTGGAGCAATCCCATGGGTAGGATAGATAACTGGAGAAGGGACATAACCTGTCCTTTCTGCAGTAATGACCTGCCTGGTCCTGTATTTTTTTTAAAATGGAACTTTAGTTCCGCTTTAAGGCTCAATAATACTTGTGCACCACCTCCAGCTGCAGAAAGTAATACCCACCCTAAAAAATAGGAATTTTGTGTTTAGGTTCCTCATAACATGCACCATAAGGGGTTAAAGAAAGCATCCTAAACATAACACCCCCCTTGTAAGTCAGAAATCAGTGCTAAAATGCAGACACAGCTTGACATGTTTCAGTCTAATGTTCCGTCAAATACCATTAGACAACACCAGACAGCCCTGGTCCTGCTGCACGTCACAGAAGCCCATTCAGAGCACAATTGCACAACTTCTCTGGCATAATGAATGAGGTTTGCTTGTCCGCGGATATTCTGACGAGGGACCATACCAACAATTGTCAAGTAAGAACACGGAGCCAAATGAAATACAGGGCAAAAGTTTACCGGCATACAATCTAAATACGTTAGGAGTAAAGAAGCATTGAGACATGCACAGGATTGTATAAAGGCCTTTTGTCAATGCTCTATATATGGCTTCACAGAATGCAAATTCATACAGACTGTTATTTTAGAATGAGCATGAGAACGGTTCCTGGAGGGTCATCTTCAGAACAAGGCCTCTTTTTCTGGAGTCATACAGAGGATCGTGGGATGTTAAGTCAGAATGATTTAATCACGAATGATGTTCACGACTGCCATAGCTAAAACTTAAGACAATGTCACTTTCCCTTTCGGGACAAAAAGACAGTGCTACCCGATAGCTCATCCCCCAGCAATGTATACAAATCAGATCACCTATGTTTACCAAGCCATTGACTTGTTCCTGGAGTCTACACCAAGCAAGCTGCGATCTCATAGGTGGAGGTCATTGCCGCTCTTTCCCCATGTGACAATGTTTTGACTTTGCAACGGTTTACTCGGTCCCGGGCACATGCTCCTCCATACTCTACCCTGCTCTGTTACGGCAGCAGAGGGAGCAGGTGAGCATAACTTGTTGGTCAGCATGGAGAGTCAGCAGGTGAAGACATATTATATTAAAAAAGAGAAAATGGCAGTGCCTCTAAGGAAAAATGCTCTACTCTCCAAAACCACTTGATAATAATATTCTGGGCACTTCCAAATCCTTCCACTATTTCTTATGCAACATGACCGCGGTGCTTTCTGAAATACACTCAAAATTGGCAATGGGTAAGATACGTTAGTCATTAACAGCCAGTTCTTGCAGTTGGTTCCTAAAGCCAGAAAAATAGGCAAGCGTAAAGATCTAAATCACTTTGACAAGGGCCAAATTCTGATGGCTAGACAACGGCAAAACTGGGTCAGGGCATCTCTTTAAAAAAAAAAAATAAATGTCAGCCTTGTGAGGTGTTTTCTTATGTGATGTACCTAGTACCTACCAAATATGCTTGGACAACTGGTGACAAGATCATGTATCAGTTTTGGTTGGAAGCAGTGAGATTATTTATCCCCAAGCTTCTTCCATCCTGGGCACTAGTTGTAAGATTTCCTCCACAATGGTTTGCATCTCAGGCCCAGGCCACAAGGTCCACTCTCATGCTGGATCACAGATGCAGACAAATTATTCTGCGAAAAAGTATCCTAATTAGATTTGTTATGTGTCAGTGGCTCGGGCAGCACTTTAGTCAATAAATTAATATGGCAGCCAGGCAACCAACATTCTGAAATGTTAGCCACAATTATTGTAACCTCAAAGATGTACTTGAAGCCGATCTAGTTTACTTCTTCTATACATTTTTTTCATTGTGCACATTCTACAGTCCTCCTCCTCTCTGATCAGTAAGATGCAGGGAACAGTGTCTGGATAATATAACTATAATGTAATACATCATCAGAGATCATCTCATGGGTGAGGAGAGAAGACGTCAGGTCAGAAGATCACCAGCAGGATGGAAGCAGAGACAGAAGTATGAATGAAAGGGAGGAACTCAACGATGCAGAAGGTATCTCTAAATTTGCACATGACGACAACAGCAACATGCTCCTTGGACTCACTGAAGCTTTAATATTTGTGTGGTCATTCTTGCTGAATCCTTGTTTTCGCAGAATCCAGGTGAGACTTCTCTCTTCAGTATATCTGTGCTTTTTACCACAAAGATAGTATAGAACTAGACATGCCACTTGTGTTCTGCATTATAAAGAATCCATATATTGAGAATTGAGAAAAGCTGGTAATTCTGGCTAATTTATTGCAGCTTAAAGTGGACTTAAACTCCAATACACCTATCCCTGTTCTGTGGCAGGGAGCCACCATCTTCTTCCTGCTCCTCTTCCAAGATGCGTTCAGGCATCTTTATGGGCCAGGATAATGCAAGTCCTGTGCGGCAGTTTATTCAGTTCTTGCAAGCAGATGGAAAGCTGGGATTGTAGGGTATCCTGGAAACCAATTCTGCGAAGTGCAGCTCAGCTTTTTTGATAGTTTAATAGAAGCAATCAGGCAGGTAAATATGATTACTGCAGAAGAGACATTGACCTCTTTTCTGCAATAGTGCCCTTGATTCATTTAAAAAATAAAGTTTTGCATTTTACTTCTTCTTTATGTATAACAATTCAGCATGTGAAGCAAGTCACCAGCAGGCAGACGGAACATTTAGTGTAAGCGAAAAGTCCCTTTTGGACTCTCACCCAGCACAACCCTTTATTGCTGCTCGGGATATTTCCAGTAGACATGAGAGTCCGTTTACTGGAAAAGGTCCCTAGGAAGAAGTGAGAAGGAAGATAAGAGGCCTTTGTCTATGTAAAAAAGGCACATGGTTCGGTGCCAGGCTTCTCTTCTCATAAATATCTAATTGTCAAGCCCTTGCCAGATGCAGGATCATACCCCGGACTCCCAATACCTTCCAGATGCTTCAAGAGATCAGCTTGGAAAGCCATTGTGTCAGAACTGGCTGCTGATCCTGGAGTCTTAGGTCTCACCAGCCAGAACAAGGCATGGGCTGCACACAGAATGGGGGTAAGAGAGACACAGCTGTGATTGTATGTCCATGAAGATGAATTGCTTCTTCTGTTTACCTGTCCAGAGCGGAAACAATGGGCAGCATATCCCAATTGTCCACTGAGCCATGGGGCAAATAAAAACTCACCCAGGTACACCGGACTTGATGTGGAGCTTTCATCAACTTTACAATCCTGCATAAATAAGTTCCTGATATGTCAAATTATTTAACAATCAGTTTTTAATAAAAGTTTACTTTTTGACTGTGCAATCATAACTTTTTTTTACTGACTCTGGTATTACTAGCTTCGAGCTAAGCTCTGCGATCCTAGTCAAGTCAGTCTGCCGTCATGCCGTCTTATGTCATTCGATTGCAAGGTTCAGGCATGAGATTGAGCATGTGCAGAAGGAGCAGCCCTCAGCCTCTTGGGATGTGTCATGTGACATATGTATCCCAGGATGCCGACAGCTTTCCATTCAGTCTTTACTGCTGCGTTGGTAAAGAAAGAAGGGAAGGGGTCTACCCTTTAAATGCAAAAAAGTTCAAAAAAGAAACTCACATTTTTTACATAAGGTATAAAATATAAGGTAAAAAATGTGATGATAGGTCCACTTTAAAAATAAGTCCATCTGTTCCACGCAAATCACTTTGCCTCCGCTGAGATGTCATCAGTTTGCTGCAGGACAAAGAAACCGTAGTATTGGCTGTTTTATGTCCAATATTTGTAAATGTAGCAAAGTTTTAACGGCAGGATCTACACTAACCTAACCTGGACCTTGCATAGGCACTAGGATTTACCTGCCTGTGCCATTTCTGAGCCGATATTAATTTATGCATTGACTGACCTAAACTAATAGAAGAAAGTCCAAAAGGCTTGCAGCACTGCAATGACCGTTACATGAATGGGCTCTAAAATGATACCGAGTAAGATCATACACTTGACACAAGGCAAGGACCAGCTTAGGCTAGATTAGTGTAAATCCTGCCCTAAAAATTACCTTATGACTTCCTTTAAAAATTACAGTAGCAGATAACAAGGGAGAGGAGACCAAGGCAGCAGAATCATGCCACAGCTGAAGCTAGGAAAAGTCACTGGCCGGGAGGCCAGGGAATGCTAATAAATGATATAAAACATTAACATGTCAATGTGATCACCAAAGGGCAGACTAAGGAAATATCTATCTGCAGCAGAATGAAGACAATAAGCCTAGTCCTAAACTCTGGAAAGCTCAGGGAAACTGGAAAAGGTAGAGTTTTTTTAAATGATATTACTGTTAAACGACCATGTCTGGTATGTATTTGTGCAGCCATGAAACATGATAAAGGTCTAAGGCAGTGTTCTTTCTAGCCCCTTTTAGCTGGGTGTCACGCCCAGCACTTTTAAGAAGCCATCAGGTAACTGCTTTACTGATGAGTTGAGTCACACACAATACAGGGGCTGGCATCAGCGTACAATTTTTTCCCACCAAGCTTAAAAAAATTTCTGGGTTAAGCACTGTAATTTTTTTTACGTTTTTGGTGTTTCAATTGCCCACCCGGCTACAGCTTGCCCACCAAACAAACAAATTTCTGGGGAGAAGACTAAGGTGTTTCAGTATTTTTTTGTACAGTCTCAGTCCCAATTAAATACGGTGTCATTGAGCCCTATGATTTAATTTGTACATTTTTTATTATTAATATTATTAAACAGGATTTATATAGCGCCAACATATTACGCAGCGCTGTACATTAAATAGGGATTGCAAATGACAGACTAATACAGACAGTGATACAGGAGGAGAGGACCCTGCCCCGAAGAGCTTACAATCTAGTACATTTTGGTGTATTGTGATGTCATTTTATGGTTTCATCGAAGCAGATTTAAAGACTTGAAGTCCCTGAGAGATACAAGAATCTAGCGTGCCACTCACCTTGCCAGCAACCATGCTGGACTGCAACGTCAATATTGGGTGGAGTTGGGCCTATAGAGACGAAATAATCCCAGGCCACAAGCACACACGATTTCAGTATTACTAGAGAATAAATCCTTAGCCGTTCACAGCCAGCACACCAGAGAAAATCTCTGCAGCATAACAGCTGATTGGTTCCGACATTCCTGCAAGAGCACGTGATTGCACCGTGCACATCTGTGAGTATGCCAGCTACGAGGCTGCCAAATTAATAATCAAGTAAGGTGCCAGCGACTTCAGTCTCCAGCTTGAGGAGTCCGTCCACTCTCAGTCAATCAATATGATCCAGTCTCCGGGGTGATTAATAATACAGGCTCATGCCCAGAGAAAGTGATGAAAACCAGAGCAGGCATTTCTCTGCCAGCTTATTCAGAAGGATGCTGCCATGCTATCAGCCCGTAACCAGTAGATTATTACCAGCAGCTGCCTGTACATCATGCACGGAATAAACTCTTATACATGATTTAAAGAATATTGCATTCAGTATAGAAACATACGCAAACAAATCTAACAGGAGGGTTGTCTGTGATGGTGAAGACATTCCTTGCCATCATTTTAAGGTTTATTAAGGCTGCAAGAAACCTCTAAAGAATATCCCCCAAATAAAAAAGGAAACGCAAACACATTTCAGACCCAGCTGACCAAAGTCCTCTGTCTCCTTACTACTCATCATCAGTGACCACCACAGGTCCTCACCTATCTGTATATCTCTGAAAGCCCTATAAGCAGCACTTGCCAGGATTATACAATGGGAACGTCTATACTTAGTTCTATTCTGCAAAACATGGCCAGATTACCAGACATATCTCTGTACAAACTCCAGGGAGGAACATCCTTTCTGTAGCTTCTAATCAAAAGGTAAATAATAAACCTAGACTTTTAATGGTGCTGCAAAGTATTGCTGATTAATGATAATGTAACATAGATGTTGGCGATTCATCTTTAACGCCAAACCGGGAAGCAGAAATCATGGCCAGCGGCCAAGTTTAAATGTGATTGAAGTATGAAAGGTCTCTACTGCCATCTGCTGGTAAAACAAATGTATGCATATATAGCCACAGGCATCTAACTCAGGTGAGGAGTAAGTTATTGGATGTAACCCAGGGGTTTGGACTAAGCAGTTAAATACAGATTCCAGCTAACAACCTGAGTATTTCCAGTCTGCAAATGTAATGATTAAAAAGTCTTGGCAGGGTTTAAGTTATATGGAAAGTCATTTGTACTTTGTCAAAGTTGGGGGATTGTGCAAATAGATCAACTTCTGTTCATTTCAAGATGGAAAAATAACGGATAAAAGAATGAAATGCATTGTATTCCACAGCCCTACAGCCATTGTGAACCAGAGTCTTTCAGAATTTAGTTTCCATGCAACCAGCAAGAACATTCCCCCTAAGCACCAGAATATACTGAATTTGAGACACTAAATGATCAAAAAAGGTAACTACCCCGACATGTTCTCTTTAGACCACCAGTCCAGTAATGGTACCCAGTGACAGTGATGTTGCGCTCACTCACTATAATCAATAGTGTTCTCCCCCAGCCCATTTTACATGGGCGCACCACCCGGTACTTTTCAGTGGCCACCGGGTTGTTTTTGGGTGGTTACTGGCGAGCTGGGACACAAGAAAAGGGCCACAACCCACCTACAATTTCTTACCATTCAGCTTAAAACATTTTTTGAATGCTGCAATGCAGCTGCACTCCAGTAAGTAATATTACATTGGTAATGACAGATCAGCTCATTTGTCAGCAGCAGTAATGTGCAGTGTACAAACCAGCTCAAGTTTGAGGAAATCCCCACTTTCCATTTCTACCAGAGGGGAACAGAAGTTTCTCAAAGTGTGATAAGCCATAAAAGGGGGACCAGTCATCAAAAAGATAAGTGTGTCATTTTTAAACCCACAATTTAATACGGACAAATCGTGAGGACATTATCAGGACTCAGAATACACATTATTTGAATATTTTTGTAAAGCATATATGTTGTCTTGACCCACTTTTAGTAACCAGACACAACAAAACAGATTCAGTAAAAAGCTGACAGCTATAAACTGATGAACGGGTATGCTTTGTGAATTGGTAGAAATAGTGTAAGGTTTCCATGGAGAATCCCTTACATGTCAAGCAATCTTCTGCATGTTCATAAACTAGCTATATACCACACATGGTATATATTACATATGTACAAAACAAGGAAGAAGGATCTGAAGTGTACTCACCTCTAGCCTCTTCTCCAGAGACTCTATCCTGTCCTTTTTGCTTGCCAGCTTGGCTCGGGTGTACCGGCCTTGTCCAGGTAGATACAACACCTGGCTGTAACACTCCTCCCACACCTGATTGTAGGCATCCAGAGAGAGATCTCCGTGCCCCATACCTTGTTTGACCACCTCCATCTCCTGCTTCAGCAGATCCTCTGCCTGAGAACAAAGGAAATAAAACAAGAGTCAGAAACTTTATCCAGCCACCCTATTTATTTACTGGAATGAAGCATAGATCTAAGAAAGTGGCAGGCAATGCTGGAATACACACATCTTCACAAACCAAAACAGTGTGCTTTTATGGAAAATTATAGTTGCAAAAAGCAAAGCACAACCATTTAGCAAGTTAGATACACTGGGCAGTACAGGAAAGCTTATGTTTAATAACTTACATATTTTAGCTCCTCTTGAGCCAGTTTTTCATATGGATTATGTTCCAAGTAGGCCACATGCTCGGTGTTAGTTGTCACAGAACTGGGCATCTTCCCACCTTTCTTGTTTGCACTGTCACCACATGGATGATGAAGAGAGTCAAAATGAAGCATTGTGATCATTTCCTTTTTAATCATTTCCTCAGCTTTCTGCAGATCTGTTAGTGGTGGTTCTACATTCACAGGCCTTAGTATAGTTTCATTTACCTAAAACAGAGGACACAAATTATACAACTGAATGAAAATCAACTCCTCAGATATTGTCCCAAATGGAACCTCCATAGGACAACCTTCTTTACTCCCCTGCAGTCGCCTCTTCCTACACTCACCTTAGAATCATACATTTAGACTATTCACCCCCCATTAGAATCAACTTCTGAATTGTGAAAAATCTGCCATTTTTCATTTTTACAATTTCTGATTCTTGTAATATGATGAATGGAAATCAAAGTATCATTTTTGCTTACCTCTGAGGGTCTAGGTAAATCCCTCTGCACCGAGTGGTGTCTTTGTTTTAACTCTTTTGCCCGCTGTGCATCTCTCATTGCCTAAGAAGTGGAACAGACAACCACAATATTAAAATACACTTATTTTTTTTATTGTAAAAAATTTACAAGATGTCGTGCTCATGCTATAAAAAAAAAAAAACTCTATACAGCATATTTTAGTACATTTCAACATACATACATACATTAGAGGTAGAAGGGGTCTTCCTTGTGTTCAGCAGCCTTTATTTAGCAATGTTTTGCTTGATATAAGAATCTTATTTACAATGTTCACATTAAAGTGTCTTACAGGTGACCATAATGTGTAAAGACGTAAAGAATCCTGCAAACATGTAGTCCTCAAAGATGGAGTGTTTAAAAAAAGAAACTTATACCATGACACCCACAATTTGGTAGGTCTTCAAAATACAGAGAAAGCCTCATTATTGGTTAAAGTGTTTTAGGGTTATGCATTAAAATATGGGAAGGTGGGAAGTGTCAAATCAGGCCATATTAACCAGAACACAATGTTGTGTGATGCTTCCATGTCTCTGTTCCAGATTTTACCTGGACTCACACTGAACAGCATGCAATGTCAAACATTCACACACAAAAGGCCGATGTGTTACAATTCAGTGACTTGTCAGACTACTGCGTGAACTCCTGAGTAGGCTGGTTAGGCTGCCTTTTAGGTAAATCAGAAAGGCAGATTAATGGGCAACTGAAGGAGCAAGCATAGCAGGCTGACATTGTTGCAGCGGATTGTGAGGGAATATTGGTCTTAGGTGTTGTTAGGAACAGAAATTGATGTTACTGGTAGGATCTCCAGGAAAGCTTTGCAACAGCCAAACATACTGTTTACATATCTCCTGTATGTTCTCTATAAAGCGCTGTAAATTGAACTGATAGCTAAGCAAAATCATTTTAGAGACACATGTACCCTTTTGTGACATAAACCTTACAGTAAGCTGCTTCGGGTCAGATATAACAACACACGGGTAAATACCATCCCTGATTATATGGAGAATGATTCCCACCTGTTTGCGGGCCTCTACATCTGCTGCATCTTCTATGAAAGTCTCTTCATTGTCACCGTCCTCAAACTCCTTCTCAGCATTTTCTGGTAGGACAATCTCAAAGTCATTCTTTGGAGTCGGAAGAGACATTAAACCAAGGCGTAGCTGTTCTTTTGATTCTCTTTCCTGTGTGTACACAATGAGATCCATGTAATGAAAGTTCAATTCATTGTAAAGAAAACATGTTGATGTGAAGGTCAAGTTTTGTACTACACCAGTTATTCTTACTTCTAATAAAGTGTGTGTAACCCTTTATAAAATAAAGTTCTTAATTCCTCCCTAATCAGACGCCCCTTATCTCTAGCACCCTTTGTTTTGTACATTACTAATATTGTATGTATTTAGAAACAATAACATTTTTGCATTAATATCTAAAATTTGTAATTTCCTTTGTATTTTTAATACTTTCAGATAAAACATTCTAATTTTAAGATTAATTTATTTTGTTTAGTTATAGGGGATTATCTTTTTCAAACCATATAAAATGCAGGCAGGAAATATGCTTTTCTACTCAGGTAATGACTTTACACTGTTTTGATGCAAATTGTATGTCTTTACTTTAACTTGAAAATTCAACTAGGTTTTAAAAAAATTTGAACATTCACAAAAATAGGCTGTAAATAGTAAAATAATAGGGCAAACATGTATTGCTTTTACCATTTGCTTTATATACGTTGGGTCATTATAATCTATCGATCCATCCTCTGGATTAATGTTCAGCTTGTCTCGCAGTGGTGTTCTGCCAGGTGTGGCACCAATAACAGGCTTTGGAGTCATCCCACCACGAGGGGTTAAACCCTCGGAATTCTGAGAGGGGGTTCTAGACAAGAAGAATATACAAGGACATTTATTGCATATAAAAAAGCATACCTGAAATATTCCTATACAGAAACTAATAGAACATGCTCACTAACTTCTAGCATGGTGAAGCAAAACTTTCACTTCTAAAAATGTTCGATTAGGCGGATCATTTCAGAAAGGGATATGTGATGTCCCTTCCACAATAATCCCTCCATGGACCTTTGGTTTCCAGGATACCCAGTAATCCTGGCTTCTCCTGCGTTTGCAGGAGAAGCCAGCAAACGCAGAAGAATAAAACATTGCAGCATGGCTAAAGACTCCAAAGAGGAAAAAGATGGCGATGCCTTCCAATGGAATGAGGACAGGAGAGTATAATAGGCTTTAGTTAACTTTTAAGTGACAATTGTAAAGCCTAACACAAAGCTTCTCCTATTTTCTTCCTTTAGGGCTGTAATATATAGTCCTGAAAGAGTTCTGAACAAGTGCAAAACAATACCTCTTTCACTGTGTGTTGATGCTGGGAGTCTGATGTTACTATTTAGCATTGTTCTGAGCAGTCTTTGCAGACTACAGAACACCCTGAACAGCTACCCTCTTCTTGTCCTAAAACACTTCCTGTTGTAGGGTGACAATGCTGCTCCTCCAAAGATACAGCAGGGTACTGCCCAGCACCTTTTAGCTGGACGCACAACCCGGCAATTTTCAGCACCCACCCGGCTGTTTTTAGGTGGTTACTAAAGAGTTGGGTCACAATACACGGGCTGCCACCCACCTACAATTTCTTCCCACACCTAAAAAAAATTTCTGGGTTAAACATACAATACAGCAGGGGTGCCCACGTTGATTGAGATCTACTGGTCGATCGCAGAGCCCTGCCTTACCTCTCCCTACTGATTACCAGCAGCCCTGCTGTACGTCTATAGGGATGTGTTTCATCAGACAACACCAGGAATTGTGCTCCAAGGATTGTGTAACAGTAGGGGGGTGGGGGGGGGGGCAGAGAGGGCAGGAAGGCAGTCTGAGGTAAGCAGTGCTGGGCAGCCAAATCAGTTCAGACTCAGGGTCAGGGTTCAATTAACGAGATACCTTTGTGCAGATTAGCAGTTCTTTTTCTTGTGCAGCATGATAGGTGAACTGTAGCTTTCCTGTCACTATAGTCTTGTAGTGCAAAGTTCTGCTATTTAATGTCTCATTAGCTCCAGTCACTTCTGTGTAGTATAATCGATATATATATATAAATATATGCTTAGCATTTCTATTGTTGGTAGATCGTTTTGACTTAGTCATTTTAAAAGTAACTTGCATGCCAAAAAAGTGTGGGCACCCCTGCAATACAGTATGGTGAGTGAGTTTTGTCAGCTTAGGACAGGAAGTATATTACAGGCAGGGTAATGGGTCAAAAGGATGCAGGTACCACATCTATGGACCTATACGCTATATTATATTACTTCACAGAGCCATCCTAACGCACACATACATCAGGCCATTACAAAGCTGCCAATCTGAATATTGTTTGAACACTCAGTGCATCAGGAACCAAAATTATATTGGGGGATTTCAACAATTGCATTCAGCATATAGATATCTGAAATACAGATTAGCATTCCCATTTAGACAATCAAGAAACAATATTGATTGGTGTCCATAGTTTTATTCCTGAGCAGTAATCTACACAGAGTATAAATGAGTCATCTGGCTATTAAATGCGTATACCCTTAAAACTTCAGCAGCCTTGTAAGTGCTTGCTACCATGGCTACCGTTGGGAAGAGCTGCTGGATGAGAAAGAAACCCAGCCGTACACTTACAAATTACAAATAAGCAGAGTTGCTGTTCTCACCTGAATGGTGTGGACAGTACCGTGTTGGGGGTCTGCACCACTTGTCGCTGCGGAGTTACTCCTGAGAAATCACTTTCGTGGAGGGGCGTGTTAAGTCCACCTTTTAAAGGAGTATCGACGTTTGTAAGTGCCATCAAGTTTTGTGCTTCCTGCAAAATACAAAAAGATCACATTATGTTTAAATCTTTTCATCATGTTTGCTCACTGCAGGTGAATCCTTTTGATTTGTTAGATGGGAGATGACACTGGACAGGTTTGGTATTTTTATGTAACAAGTACTGTGAAAATGCTCCAAGTGTACTGCTGGGTAATTATAGGTTACTGCAGCCTGCATGCTCCATGCACATTATTTAATTGTAATGAAAGTTTGACCAATATCTTGACTCTTGTTGGAATAAAGTAAGAAGTACTTTATCACATACAATGTGGCAGATCTAATTTCTTCAGTTTGAGATTGTAGGTCAGTGTACAAAACAATACATATTTCCCCAGCACTTAAAACAATAATAATACCATTTAGGTAAAAACTTTTGTTGCAAACATTTCAAAGTATGTATTTGTTTCAGGTTAACTGCTATAGTTTAGATTTGAGAACCACACTTTGCAGAGGTCTCTTAATGCCTGGCGTTGCTGCACATGCATTTGCAAAAATATAGAACAAACTGCTATAGAACATTGCTTTTGTTTATATTTTTCTAAATGACCAAATCAATTTAATATTATCTTTTTTGTGTCGATTTGCTGGATTAAGTTCTGTAGGTAGTGAGAGCGATCTTGCTCCTCCAGTTATAAAACAATGTATTTAACGTTTAATGTTTTTATTCCACAGCAAACAATATACAGTGTTCTCCTCAGCCCCTTTTAGCTGGGCGCACTACCAAGCACATTTCAGGAACCGCCCGGCTGTTTTTGGTGGTTACTGAAGAGTTGGGTAACATTACAGGGGCTGCCACTCACCTACAACTTCTTCCCACCCGGCTTTAAAAAAAATTCTGGGTTAAACAGTGATATTATATATATATATATATATATATATATATATATACACACACATACATATACACACAAACACACACACACACATCTGATGAACATTTGAGAACTAAAGAAATATTAAAAACCTGAGGAATTCCACGATACAAGGTCCCATAATATTTACAAGTGTTAGACCTTTGCATCTCAGAACACCCTGGATTCAGAGTGTCTGACAAAGGCCCTGACTTAAAGCAGACCTACACTCAACTTTTTTACTTTACATAAAAGGGTAGACAACTCCTACATATAAAGTAAAAATTTAAGTGCAGCCTTTAAGCCTTCATAAATGGAAGCTCAGAGCCTCCCGGGATTCCTACGTCATGCATCCCGGGAGGCTCACAGCTCCGCATGACCGAGATTGCATTTGTCAAGGAGAATTTTTTCCATTAAAGGGAAAGATGCCGATTTCACACATGTGAAAATTTTCTCCCCCTTTAGAGCAGTATGCGTTGCGCGATTGTACAAGATCAAGTAACGTAGTAAGAAGACTGAAGATGGCGGTGCCCAGCGCTTCCCCTGTGCCTGGATGAAGATTTCCAGGAAGGCGGGACCGAATCGAGGAAAAGTCCAGCGCTATTGAGGGATCTGTAGGAAAGTGTGAGTTTTTTTTTACTTTAGTTCCACCAAAGAACAACGAAAAAAAAACTCGACCTGGTTGCCAACCCAGAGGATAATCAATCGGAAAACAAAACAAAGAGAAGGGTTTTTGTGGCAACAAATTGATTGTATTAATGATTATTTCTCATAATACATATCACAAATATTATGCAGTGCATTATTAGGTTAGCAATGACTGGAGATACAGGTCCAGATCATTACTGTATAGGCCCTTCAAGGAATATATAACATGATAACAGGAATATATAACATGATAACTGTAGTGTTGCATGCTTAAGTCGATTACCCGTCAAGTTTTGACAAACTTAGGCTTTTTCATGGGCGACGTTATGTTAAGGCGGAATGAACACAGTACTTGGAAGTATATATTCCTTGAAGATAGAACCTATGTGTGTGTAAACACGTCTGGGGGAAAGAACAAAATCCCAGACAGTTTGTAAATGTGGATAAAGACCCTCCAAGGAAGGATAGGAACGCAGCAGCGGTCTGTATCAGCGGGTGTAGCATTAGAAAAAAGGGCAGCTGTAGAAAATAAGGATCTATAGGAAAGTGTGTTTTTTTTTAGTTTAGTTCCACTAAAAAAAAAACAAACGTAAAAAAATAAAAACAATACAACATTTGGGTCATTGCTTCCTGGAGTCCACTGAAGGAGCTTTTTAACCTTCGGGTTATACACTCTACAGAAAAATACTGGCAAAAAAAGGTTAGTATCTATTGTAGACAACTGCTTTGTCCTTGAATTAGTAGGAAAATTACACATATTGAGGGAGAGAGGAAATCCTTCAACTTTAGGACAGTCTCAAAAGCAGTTTACAATGGCAAAACAACTGCTTACACGCCAATACCTAAAACTTTGCATTAGAAGAGGCCGTAACATTCACCTGGTAGAACTTGAAGAACATGTGTACAGAAAAACAGGTGGCAGCTTCATGGGGTTCAGACTTCCTCAAGGATGCAGTGAATAAGAAACTAGAACAGCCAGGATCCAGACAATGGAGATCTCCAACATTTCTATTAGGGTAAAAGTCCACCAGGACACTATCTTTGCGGAGTTACGATTACAGAACTGGGGGTTTAGATCTCATAATAACAAAGGTAGGGCACATGGGAGACTCCCTGTACAGAGGTTTTAATCAAGGAATGACAGAGAAAAACACTGACTTTTTGTACTATCAAAGATCCAAACATTGTTTGAGAAAAACTCCAATTATAAGCTAGATCTCTTATATGCAGTGTAGCTTTTCAAAAGCCATAATGTAAAATGCCCTTTAGATTTGGAAATTTCTGTTACCTGAAGGATCCGGTCCTGTGCGACGGGAGTTTTGGGTGTCCTCAGAGCAATGCTGTTATTAGCAACATTGTATTCAGAAAGCAACGTGCTTGATGCGGAGTTGGTGATTCCAGATTCCTCTGCTGTTTGGCGTGCAATCTCACTGGCATGGCCGATCTTCACTACTTCCTCCAGCTCTGTATCTGAAATCTGAAGAGAAATACATGGTAAAAGCAACATTTCTTCACACTGCAATTTACAAATCTGTAACAGTATACAGATTCAAATTTCAAGCACAAAGCCTATAATCTACACAGGAGATATGGAGGTTACCATACCATAAGACATTAGTGTGCACATCTCAGAACAAAACTTACCTGGGGAGAAGGTAAAACTAATTTGCTTCTCTTCTTAGTTAGCTCAGAGACCCCACCAGTTGTCTGGAGAATGGCAGCAGGTAGATCAGATTCCTTCTTTCTTTTTATGTTCTGCTTGTCCTTCTTTCTCTCGCGTGCTTCCTTTTCTCTGCAACCAGAAAATATATAAGCAAACCTACTTGCATGAACCAAAAGTATTTTATCTGCCATCCTAGGTTGAGAATGGTCTTTGGAGAGTTCTTGTACAGCTGAACTTTCTTCACTATATGAAGCCTCCAGGTTTATATAACACACATCTTGGAATACATGAATCTTGTGAGCTTTCACACATGATTAGAAGACACCATGGCAACTAGTATAGAATGAGTAGATTGATCCCCTCTCAGCATGATGAGATCCAATGTCACATCACCAGAAGCATGGCTGAGATAGACAAGAGGTGACAGCTCCCAAATCAAACATGGGGCCACAATGTAAAACGTTAATAGGTGTGCTGTGCCAATTTGAAATTTTTATTCTAGGTGGAAAGGCTTTTTTTAGGGCAGAACACCCATTCTCTGTGGCGTTTATTAATGATAGTCTAGGGTAGCAAGACATTGTGTACAAATGCACTTTTTTGATCAAAAACTGCAGCAGAATTGGGTTTTTGCTCGATAAAATCATTTTATAGTTGAAGTGATTAGCTTACACATGTAGAAGTATAGTTTGACAGATTACCAGTAGACTGTTTTTTATTGATTGTATAATAATATTTAACATATTTTGTGCTCAAACTTTTAAATTTCATTATAAAATTACAAGGGAAGCTAAAGCAGGATACAGAGTATATATGCACACCATGAAACTTTACCCAGAAGGGCATCTTATCCAGCACTGCAGTCTCAGTTTGGTCTTCAGATTTTTGTTTGGTCAGGCAAAGGTAGCTCCTGTTCTTATCCATGGGAGGTATTGAGATACAATAATTTAAAAGGGCTCCTCTATATATTGACAGCATTAATGCAATGTAACAATCTTGTCTCATAGCAAAGCCTGCCTGTCAGCTTTTTTTTTTAATTGATTTTAATTTTATCATTTAATTTAATATGCTCCTATTATTAAAGTTGAAGTCTGAGAAAACTATACCAAAACTTTGATTTTTTTCATGCTCAACAGCCATAAAGGACGTTAAAAAAAAAAAAAAAAAATACTCTACAGAATCTTGCAACAACTTACGATCTCAGCTCCCCATCCAGGTCCTGCTGGCGCAATTTCCTGAAGTCTGCATTTAAAGCATCATAATTCTCTTCAGAGGTATCATAAAATCCTGGTGCCGGCTTCTTCTCGAATGGGATCTCAGCATTGTAATCCACTCCACGCTTCTTCTTCCTTTTCTTCTGGATCTCAATCCCCGCTGCTCGCAGCTCCCGCCTCTTCTGAAGAGCCGCTAAACGCCTGGGAGCCAAAGAATCAGAACAGAGTCAGCCACCATTGTGCAAGAAACAAATAGGCAGCATTGTTTTCACCTGAGATGATAAAGCAACATACCTCGCCTCCTCAAGCTGTTTTTCTCTAGCTTTCCTCTTGGCCTTTTTACCCTGAGTATTGGCTAGACGTGCTCTGGCTTCCGACAGCATCTCCAGCTCATCTGGAAAACAGAATCAATTTACATGACCTATATAAAACATGCACTGTAACTATAACTAGAAAGTGAATGCAAGAAATAAAAAATCAATTTGAAAAAAATTTCTGTGCATACTTTAAACCTGAACTCGACACAGAAAAGTCTTACAAACTTTGAAGTGGCTCTGTTTTTCTTCCCTAAAAGCAAGGTATAATAATAATGCAGCTATCTGTGTATGGTGGTTCAGTGGTTAGCACTATGGCCTTTGCAGCGCTGGGTCCCAGGTTAAAATCTCAGCCAGGGCACTATCTGCATGGTGTTTATATGTCCCCCTGTTGTTTGTGTGGGTTTTCTCCAGGTACTTTAGTTTCCTCCCACAGTCTAAAGACATGCAGTTAGGTTATTTTAAAACTTAATAAATGAAGCACCTTCATCCATGTCCACTGGATCTGGTCTGGCAGGTTTTGTTTCTGGATTGGGGTCGATTTCTCCAGGTTTAAGTTTCCTGGGGTCATCTGCAGCCTCCTCTTCATTATCTCTCTGTGCAGCTTTATCTCTGATGGAAAAAAAAAATATTGTTATATGTATGCAAATACTGAAAATGTTTGCGGTAGTTAGAATAAACAGATTCAATAATCGCTCTAAGGAAGTCACTGTGCTATAACAAAAGGCCTGAAGTATAGAAAAATTGTATTTTTAATATTACTTACAGAAAACATAAGTTATAGGACAGATATAATCTTACAGAAAGAACATGAAGAATTGCTGATGGCCATTGCTTGGCAAAGGGGCGGTGGGAAAAGGATAGTTAGTACAGCAAATGAATTTGCAAGCACTTACAACTACATACTAGTGCAACATGACCTCATAAGCATACGTTTGTGGGGTGCTTTGTTTTTTTTTTTTCCCCCTCAGATCAGAAAAGTCAGTGTAATGTGAGCCTGTAAGACCCCTAAGAAACTGCCATGCTTCTCAGAACATTGCTCTGATTTCTAAAGAGAAATAAAATACCCAGTTAACAAAAGCATTTCCTATCATGTGATCTGATGGTACATTTGTTTTAGAATAAAATCAGCTAAGCCCGTTTTTTTTTTTTTTTTTTAATTTTTCTTTAAACCAGTGGTCACCTTTTGGACTTCACGGACAACTAAATTTACAGACTCTGAACCATGTGCGGGGAGCCGTGTCACTCAAAGGGGGGAACTTCCCCCAGAGTGACGTCATGATGCCAGAACCAGCCCACTCTCCCATCGCAGGCCTGTCCAGAGACACAAGCTGCCCACCGCTCTGAGCCTGTGATCCGTACGGGGGACATGGTCCATGGCTCTGGCAGGTGCACCCTCCCAGAGAGGTTCTTCTCCTGACCGCGCTGGGGGGAGCACCGGCTAGAGATGCAGACCACCAGAATTTTCCCGTGGACCAGGACCAGTTGGTGACCGCTGCTTTAAACCACTCATGACAAAGTCTTACAAAGCTGATGACCGATAATAATCATGTGACGATTCATAAAGTGGTATACATATTGCTTTTTTAGAACATCTAGAGGCTTTCCCATGGGTACTGTGGTCTTACATTATTTTTGATAAAATTTAAAAGCAAAAAAAATTACTAGTATTATCTAAAAAAAACATTTGACACAAAAGTATAAATGATGAAATGTCTACTAATTTAGAACAAGGCAGGAAGGTATTAGCAGTACTAAGTGTTAAAAAAAGGAGGTAAAGTGGAAATCTAGACATGATTTAACTGCGTTTCCAGTGATCTACACAGCCACATTTCTAGGGAAAATGCTGGTCTTCACTTTACCTCAGCTAATGCAGAATATAAAGTCTTATTCTCCAGGCATCAGAATGTGGGAAGGCCCTCTTGAAAAGCACTACAGCAGCAACAAGTTGTTTATGCAAACAGTACCAAAGGAGTCACTGACAACAACTCTGCTATGCACACCGGAATGTCAGGCGTTATAAGATCGTGGCAGGAGTACTCGCATCCAGGAAGTGACATACAAGGAATCACACAACATGCCCTAGATAAGGTCACTGGCTACAAATCAGTACTACAATTCTACTTACAGCAGGTATTCATAATGTTCCAGGCACTGTGCCGCTGTGCGACCTATAATTGGGGCAATGGTCCTCCATTGTGTAGGCATCAACTTGGCCAAGTGCAGCAGCTTCTCTTCCTCCTCACGGGACCATTCTGTCTTCTTAATGCTCGGGTCCAGCCATTCATACCTGTTAAGGGATAATATATCCATGAACTTTCTTTCAGTAGAAGATTAAAATTAAACCCTTATTAAGAATAAGGATGAGCTGGGTAAAAAGAAACCCAACATGCTAAGCCCTGAAATGATCAGTTTAGAAGGAAATATAATATGGTATCCAGAACTGTACATAAGTGATATATTAGAAACCTTGCACAGGTCATCATTTTAGGGTTATTATAGAGCTCTGACCCTAGAATTAATGTGTGTTGATATCTAACAAGAAGGCAATCTCAGTACATGTGCACATCTAATATGTGAGTTAAGGTGGGGCTTTTATTTTAATAAAACTCCAAACTTTTATTTTACATAAACTGGTAGACAACACTTTTTCTTTAAAAAGAAAAAGGGCACAGCACCGCCCTTTTAATTCTTGAATGTCGCATCGAGCGCAGAGCCTCCCGGGATAGCTATGTCACGCATCCCATGATCCTCTTGGCTCTGAGCATGGGCAAAAGGAGCCTTTTCATCAT
>NC_092861.1:11758854-11761668 GCF_032062135.1 Pyxicephalus adspersus | reverse complement strand
GTAATATGTTGGCGCTATATAAATCCTGTTTATTGATAATAATATATAAAACATGTTTTTAGAGTCAGACTTACCATCTGGCTTTGCACTGCTTGGCAGATTTTCTGTGTAGCAGGGATGCAATACGAGACCACTGGTTTTTGCCATATTTCATAACAGCAGCTTTAAGAATTTCATCCTGTGAGAAGAAAAAGCAGAACGATTTATATTGTATGAGACCATACTGGGGGCAACCATTCCATTTAGGTTTCTAAACCTAAATTAGATGTACTTACCTTTTATAATCCCCCCACCATACATTATTGCTATTTGGCTATCCTAAAACTCGGGATTCTGAATGCCCCAAATTCATACACTACTGAAGCCAAAGGGGAAAAATATTTGGTTTGTTCTGGTATCTGAAGAATAACTACAACATCCAAACAAAGCAAAATGTCATGAGATGTCTGAGGAACATTGTGCTTATTTTAAAGGCAAGGGAGGGGAAATTATTGCATTTTATAAGGCAACACGGGAAAACCTGTAACTAGCTTTTTGTGGTCCCTTCATTTTTTATCATATAATGGTGACACAATAAATAATAGAAATCCATGCAGATAAAGCAGTGGGCGTATAATGCTCAGATCACTAGTAAAAAATGCTGCACTTGCAGCTAATCCGGTACAAGGAGCCCCAATGACAGCAGAAAGCAATGACGAAGCTGACTGCTTTACAACACAGCTCTGCACACTACCATCTCTATCTGACACCTGCCAGTTCCCCACAGAAGAAGAAATCAGAAATTATTTCCCCACCTAAAACCTTTATATCTTAGCAGAAGAATCAACTTTCCTTGTAACCCACCCAAATAACCAATATTCTGAGCAAACTGCAATTGAACCCAAATCCAAACAGGAACAGGTCAGGGAATGAATGAATGAATGAGTGAGTGAAAAGTCAAGCAGGAGTTACAGGAATTCTGCATCCCATCCTGAGGTCACGTTAGTCGGATAATCCTCCATTTATATCGTAGCAGTATCATGGTATAAGGTCAGCTGCTGCAAGCTTTGTCCATTGGCCAGGTTACCAGGTCCCAGCCAGTACTCTTTACAAATGTACATACCGGTAATGTTTACATTTGGCTGTGAATAAAGGAAAGGCTAGAGCTCAGGTTTTGCCATCTTTGTTGTGCCTGCCACTGTCACTAAAACAGAAAGTCTGAATACCTAAACACTAAAAATTGTCATTACAGCAAGAGGTGAGAAACATACTTCAATGGGGACTCCAGCTCCCTGGGATGAAAATTGTTCACTTTGGGGAGATTGCCTCTCATTTCATGTTGAGTCTTTAGAACAGGAAGTGAAGGAAAATCTCTTTAATGGAATTAGACAGTAAAATATTACCCAAGGGTTTCAAACCTCTATACAAAACATTTTCCATACACGTTAAAGTGAACAGGCTCTCTTTATTCAAACCATTCCCAGAAACATGTACAGGTAGTCCCCGGGTTACATACGAGATGGGGACTGTAGGATTGTTCTTAAGTTGAATTTGTATGTAAGTGGGAACAGGTACATTATGTTAATAAATGCAATTAGGACAGCTGTTTGCCTGAACATATTAGGCAGTGTGCTGTCAGTTACGGTATAAAATCCTCACTGTGATTTAATTACAAACAAAGCAAAAAAATGGAGCCTAGACATTCTATAACTCCTGGAGCAAGCTGTGCTTTGATATGCAAAAAGAAAACAACTGCAGAGTTTGTCTTGGTCATTAAGAGTTACAAGAGGCTACAGAAAGAGCTCGACCCTCTAAGATCACCCACAACCTCAGCTTTGTTTAGCAAAAAATTTATTCTGCAAGTCATGCCATCAAGCCTCCATCCTGTACACCACGGAGCAGGGAAGGTGAGGAAAGTAACACACGATAGGAGGGGAGAGTTTAAAATGTTCATATTTCCCTAATATTCACCACACATAATAGGGTGAATCTTCCCTGCGGGGACACAGACAGTAATAGAATCCTGAGGAATAAAAGACATCACTCAGCTTTGTGCTGAGACAACATTCCCGATTGCCTTGGATTTGTTCGCTCTCTCATATATTATCAGTGATCTCCCCAGAAATACCACCCAGATTTCTCCCCAGGCCCTTTTAGCTGGGTGCACCCCCCGGCACTTTTCAGCACCCACCCGGCTGTTTTTGAGTGGTTACTAAAGAGTTTGGTCACAATACAAAGACTGCCACCTGCCTACAATTTCTTCCCACCCGGCTTAAAAAAATTTCTGGGTTGAGCACTGCCACCTGGCACTCCTCAGTGCCCACCCGGGTGTTTTTGTGTGATTACGGAATAGTTGGGTCACCACCCGCCTACAGCTTAGGCTACATACACACGTGCAATAATTGTTGCTGGAAACGAACGATCCACAACAGATCGTTCGATAATCGTTAACAAAAAAAGTGCAGAACGACGCCGATAAATGTGGCTGGAAACGAATGACCGTCCCAGCGGATCTGATTGGGCGACGGTCGTTCTCTATGTGTGTACAGTCGTTCAGTGATTGTGGATTGTTGTGCGGTACACTTTCTCCTGTACACGTCACTTCCTGCATCGTATCTAGCGTCTGTACATTATTGGTGGATTATATTTGAACGATCGTATCGTTACAGCATGTACAGAATTGTACACAATACGATTGTTCAAAATAATCGGGAATAATCACTGATCGTTCGTTTGTACCGTGTGTACCTAGACTTACATAAATCCTGGGGAGATTATAATGCAAACATATTCCTGTCTGTCCTGCAATGTGAATATAAAATCTTTGCTCCCGGC
>NC_092861.1:11756043-11757425 GCF_032062135.1 Pyxicephalus adspersus | reverse complement strand
CGTCAACATAATACGCAGCACTGTACATTATTAGGGGATGCAAATGACAGACTAATACAGACCCTGTCCAGAAGAGCTTACAATCTAAGAGGGCTTTGAAATAAATTCACATATTCATCAATGTAAATTCACCAGAGAAAACAAATCTAATTTTTATGCACGAGAGCCCAGGCCATGTAATGACACCAGCGAGTCTACGACAACCTGGGCTCAAATGAATTGGCTTGGATGATGCTGGCTGTCATTGATCCTAAAGAACTGGCTACATCTAGTGGAGAAAAAGAATAATGCAGGGGACAAATTCAGTTTAGGATGTGTAGTACAGCATAAGCTGCTTTTTACGTTATCATTTAGTGATTTCCCTATTTTTTTATTTTTAGCTGGACTTCTTTGTTCTTCTTTCTTGTTTTTCTACACAGTATAGGCTTTTATCATTGAAAATAACCATTCTATTTTACAGGAATAGGCAAGAGGGCCAATGTTAAGGTATGACCTTAAGCGCCCTCCTCTAGAAACCCTCCTCCCTGAAACAAAAAATCTTCTTGGGACAATTTATAATAATATCTAAATCCCCTTTCATGGTTGGAATGTGAGAAGCCGACAGTGAAATCATAATAAGAGGTTTCAATATAGAAGAGGAGTCTATACAACTGGAGAGGGGCAAACTGTGCCACTGCACGAGGGCCCTTCTTAGCCAACGGGGCCCCAAGTCAATTTAGGCGGGCAGACATAGGGTGTCCAACCAAACATATGGGACCAGGAGACCCATGGAGTTCTTTCTCCTAATAGTGCAAGGCATAGTGAGACGAGAGCTTCTGTCAAAGTCGCATGACTATCCCTCCTTCAGTCATGGAGATTTTTATGTTTCCTTCATCTAAAAGAACTCATCAGGGCTTCCCAATTGTTTCTTTTCACTGGAGAACTCCTAAAGAGATCTGTTAGTCTTTCAAACTCAGTTCAAGCATATACCTGGCATGTCTGTTGGAATTCTTTACAAGCTGCACTGGTATTGAATTTATTTTGTGTTTTTTAAATGGTTTGGTTATTCCTAATAATTCAGCAATCCAGAAAAACCATCAATTCATCACTATGGTGTGCCCATAAGTTACTCAGTGTCCTCAGCTGACCCATACCTGGGTGAATGTAATGATGTGTGAGAGTAATCCTGTATGAACGATCTACATTCACATCTCATCATTCACTGGTATGATATGTTCACTCACTGTTTATAAAAATCTGATTGGTCAGCCACACTGAATATACATTTGTTTGTGTGAATAAACCGGCATGCCCTCAATACATTTAGGATTTTTTTTGCACAATATATAAAGCTGTGGCTGTTGTGTGAATGAGATGACGTCAAACGTTCTTTTTTTTTTTTT
>NC_092861.1:11749634-11755137 GCF_032062135.1 Pyxicephalus adspersus | reverse complement strand
GAACCCATCTTTCAAAACTTGCCTAGCCATCTTCTTCTCTCTTTTAACTCTCTAATAGACATAGTTCCATTTCCTCTAATTAGTTAAATACATGCTCCCCCAATTCCAAGAATGTAAGCCCAGTTGTACACTGATTTTCTCCTGTATCATTGTTTGTACATGGTATACATGAAGGATTGTCATCTGTACAGTACATTCATTGTACAGAGCTGTGTATGTTGGTGCTTTATAAATAAATGGTATTATAAATAGGAGTGATAGAACAGTTTTTTTTTGATGATTTTCTATACTCTTTTTATATCCTGGGAAATGTCTATTCATTGGAATCTGTGAGATGAAGATAAACGGGAGGGCTGTACTGAAATTGACTTATTAGTAGAATAGTAAGTAGCACACTGTTTTGTATGCCATCCTCTTACACAATAGAAGGTGTCCCAAACCAACTCATACTTTTAATGCAGTGTTTCTTGACCTTTTTACCATGAGGGAACCCTTAAACTTACCTTTGGGGTCTCAGGGAACCCCTGCTATAGTTACTGTATTCACAGATCACAATATATTAGTGTGGCAGTCAGTAGGAAGAATGCCTCTTACATTGCTGGCCATTGGGAAGGCTGCCATCCCTACAGATAGCCAAAATTAGCATTGGTGCCAGTTAAACTGACCTGAGAGGCACAAATTGCTCATTGCTCAAGGAACCCCCAGCAACCTCTTGAGGAACTCTAGTTGGGACACTAGTCTAATGAATGGACCTTCTCTGTAACCATTACACATGCTCAGATGACGTTTGAGCTCTGTTGCCTTAACAAAGTGATGTAGACATCAGTTTCAAAAATTCTGTTTGTAATATTTTGAAAGTCAGCCAAATAGATTTACTGCCAAAAAAATCTCTGAGCTTATTTCTAGATTAGCTTCATGTCTGATGTTCCTTCAGAAAAAAGTTATTGATTAGGGGCATGACCTCGTGACCAACCTATTGACAACTGAAGATAATGACCTCCCTTCATTCAGCTTCTTCATCACCATCACAGCAAATTGCACCAGTGCTATACGAAAGAATGGTGCCCAGTGTCAATAGACAAATGGTTTTCAGAATTTAGTTATTTTTATTTGTTATTGACAGCTATCACATTTGTTTTGTATTTTCACAGGCCTGCCACATAACATAGCCCTGGCAGGGAGCAAAAACTGATTTTTCCCTGCTGCAGGTAAGCAACACATTCAGGTCACCTTCCCGATCCGTTAATGGACTGTCAGGAAGATTGTTGGAATTGTGCACATGTCTCAGAACATGTGCATTGCTATGTGTGCATGCTCATTGGTAATTGCTTTACAGACAAGGGTATTTAGGCTTAGCTATAAAAGTGCTTAACCTCCCTGGCAGTCTGCTTATTTCAGTAGTTTTTAATGTCAAAGTGGTTATTTTAAATTTCCGGCCAGGTCCTGCCCTCCAGCGCACCACTGCCTCACGCTCACACGCCGGGGATGCGAGGCCAGGGGATGCAAATCCCGGGCGAGCATCCCCAGGGGACACTGATGCTGGACGGGCATCCCTGAAGGATGCCGCGAGCTTGTGGCGACCAGGTAAGCCGTTGACAATTCCCCTGCGAGTGTGGCTAGGGGTTACCACGTTTGGTACTGAAAATCAACCCTGAGCCACACTCAGGAATAACACCAGAGAGGTTAAAAACTGATATGGGCCAGGCTTGTTCCTTGACCCATCTCCTGACTTGGCACTACACTGCCCACCATCTGCTGACTTTGACTTGAGCCTTGACTTAACATAGACCTGACATGGACTGGAGAAAATGCAGCATATTTATTAGCTTATTCTATTGCTACCCATCACTCTCCTCCTGATTTTGCTGTTTCTCTATTAACCAGACTGAGCTCTGCTATGCATACATTATGTGAATCATACAAGAATGGAAATTTATGGAACGTTGGGTCCATTATATTCCTTGGAGTTATTTTCAATTGTAATCAGACTTATTGCCCTTTGATAAAACAAGCAATATTATGTATTAATATACCCTGGTATGCTACTGCAGTGTCAAATACTATAGATTGAGGTACTGTAAACCTTGCAAAAGCTGGCTTTATATTTGAGCTACTTAGATTCCTATGATTTGTTACTTGAGCTCTACTTTATCCATCCCTTTCACTATAGGTCCAGGTTCTAAAACTACAATTAATGAGCAGTGGAACGAGAGCAATCCACATATTCTTGCACAATTTTGCAAAATTTTGAGCCTTATTTATTAAAATGTTCTTCAGGACTGGAGAAGATAGACTATCAAGGTAGTCATCCACCAAATTTGGTATTATTTGTCAAATGTTTTTAATCCTGGATGAGATCCATCCCACGTTTGCTGGATCACCCAGTTTCACCTATAATAGTCTGTCAAGGAGAAACCTTGAAGAAGTTTATTAAACCAGGCACTATATCTAGATAGGTCAGTGGAGTTATTTATTATCCACTTGGCCTTTTTCTGCAAGCTGAACAATGAATTTAGCAAATCCCAGATCAATAGTTGACACATACAACTCAGTTTATCTTATTCCAGCTGACCAAATGTCTTCTCACATTGACACGTCTTGATGCTTTCAGACTAATTAAGCTTAAATCAATTAATTCCCGCTAACTTGAAAGAGAAAAATTGATCAGTTACCAATTTGTCATGACAGATTGATGCAGAGAAGTCTACAAAATTATCCCATTTATAGATGTATCGTCTGATACTAACTGACAGCTGCAGATTTTGGTTGCATGTTTGAACAAGGTCGTGACATTGCTCTACAGCCAACAAACAAAAAGTTACATAATTAATTTTTGAAATTAAAGTTGTTTAGCAGTTTGTTGTTTGTTTGTTTTTTTTACGATGGAACACTCTCTACACCAGAGGTTCTCGACCTTCCTAACAAGGGGCACCCTTGAAATAACCTTCAGGTCTTCAGGAAACCCCTTCTATAATTACTATATCCATAGCTCACAGTATATTAGTGTAATGGTCAGTAGCAAGAATTCTTACATTGCTGGTCATTGGGAAGAATGTCACCCTTATAGAGAGCCAAAAAGATCATTGGTGTCAGTTAAACTGACCTGAGAGTCACAAACTGCTTATTGATCAAGGACCCCCCAACAACATCTGAAGGATCCCTGGTTAATAAGCAGTGCCCTATAACCTTCTTCATCATTCTAATCTTTACATTCGTGTTTGTGACAAGTGGTAAAGATGCCAAACACCAACTTAGCAGGTGTCCATAGGCATAAAGAGGGCCTATTGAGTCCATTTGTATTTTAGAATGGTTGACTAGCTTTGGTGATACATTACAAAAAGTGTGATGGAACCGATGGAACCAAACAACTGAGCCACATGGCTGTATTGGGAATTGAAAAATCACCATCTGCTGTCTGTAAAATGAGACAGCTTTAAAGATATGCAGCTTTATATGAAGAATCTAGTTAAAGTCCATTCAAATTTCCAAAATAAGGAAAAAGTATTGCCTGAGATGGAGAAGAAATTGGTAGCTATGGTCAAGATTATTACACATTTACCTCCATCTTTCTCTTGGTAAACATTCTTTTTTTTTCTTTAAAGTAGACCTATCATCACATTTTTTTACATTAAATAAAAGAATGCCTAACCCTTTTATATAATGAAAAAATGTGTTTTGTTTTTAAAGGCCGCTCTCCCCTTACTGCTACGGTAGTAAATACTAAACGGGAAATATAAGGAGGTCAAATTCACCTGTTGAATCCTCAGTGATCTCATTTCAAATGGACTTCCAATGCAAGCAAAATGCAGCTAAAGCAAGCTGGATTAGTCTAAGCCCAAATATTCCAATTATTTGATCAGTTAATTATTCCAAGAGTCAGATATATTCCAGGGGAAAGGAAAATGTTAACATTTTGGAAACAGTTGGACATTTTTTTAAAAAGGGTATAAGGGCTCATGTCAATGGTTGCAAAAGGTTGCATTTGACTTTCTTTGCATACAGATCAAACACACCTCAGTAGGTCATGCTAATTCAAAGAAATACAATACAATGCAAAGCAAGTGAAATGTAGCCTTTGAATTTTCATGTGTACTTTTTGCTGACCTGCATTCCAATTGCTTATTAAAAGTCGAAAAACAATGTCCTTCTAAATCAAGGTTTCTCAACCTTTCAAACAAAGGGGACTTTCAGGTCCTAATGAAACTGCTGCGTATATTATTTTATTCACAGCTCACAGTACATTAGTGTGGCGCGAAGTGGAAAAGTGACCTCTACATTACTGGCCAGTGGGAGGGCTGCCACCCATACAGATAGCCAAAATATCATTGGAGTCACCTAAACTGACCTGAGAGACACAAACTGCTCATTGCTCAAGGAACCCCTAGCAAACTCTGGAGGAATCATAGGGTCTCACACACCCTCATTGGGAAACTCAGTTCTATTTGAGCCCTAAGAAAAAAGGTGTAGGCAAGAGAAGGTAGGGCTACTTGAAAGGGGGTAGGGAATTTGGACCTGATGAGAACTGGTAAGTAAGCCCTACATAACTTTGAATTGGCACTCTAGCAACAGTAGTCAATTTGCATACATTAAGCTGAGCGGCATCCCCAAGGTTAGATGGTTAGACACAATGATGGTCCCATTCTCATAGGACCTACAGAAACGACAATCCAGTCCTGACAATTCCACAATATTACTTCCACTTCCCATGGAGATGGTTGGTGTGCTATATAAGAACATAGAAGCTATGTAAAATAAAAATAAATTATAAAAGTACATATACAATTTAAATTCTTTGAGCTTGGTGTTCATGTGTTAGTCGTGACTTCTGCTGCTCTGAGTAATTTAAATAGGTAATTTCACTGTTCAAGGTTTAGCTTTGAGACAGACAATGGGGAATTGACATTGATTTATAACAGGTTTACTTGACCTTTAGATTTGTATTAAGTTAAAACTCAAGCAGAGGAGGGCAACATTCTTTTTTATAACTCACATTTGTCAATTAAATATCTGAGAGTGTTTCATAGAAACCTATAAACATGTCAAAGCATAGTCCTATTTTTACCTATTTATTTCTTAGTTTTTTGAATTTCTAGACCATGTTTTTTATAATTTAAAGGGTTAGCTGCTTTTACTATAAAAAAATACACACAGGTCTGAATATGCAAGCATATGTTTCCCTCCTCTGAGGCATTCAAATTATATATTTCACAGCTTTAAGGCTCATCAGAAGAGATAGACAACAGACCTAAGCATGACATCTTCTGGCTCCAAATGTAAAATTCTCAGAAAAAAATTGCCCTTTTTTCCCAAGTCTGTGGGGGCAGTGTTATGATTGGGGTGCTTGTGGGGGGTAGTGTTATGATTTGGAGTTCCCTGTGGGGTAAGTGTTAATAACCCAAGGTGCCTGTAGGGGCAGTGTTATGATCTGAGGTGCCAGTGGGGGCAGTGTTATAATCTGGGGTGCTTGTGGCTGCAGTGTTTTGATCTTGGGTGCCTGTGGGGG
>NC_092861.1:11740307-11749494 GCF_032062135.1 Pyxicephalus adspersus | reverse complement strand
CCTTTGGGGCAATTTATGATCTAGGGTTGCTTCAGTTGATCAGTCCTTGGCTTTGGACTGTTATGTGGCCAAAAAATGAGGTCAGCGTACCACCTGAATATACTCAATGACCAGGATTTTCCCTGATGGTACAGACATATTCCAAGATCACAATTCCAGAAATACATTGGGCTCAAATTAGTAAAGAGAGGTTCAGGGAGCATTAGACATTATTTTTTCACATGGATTAGCCACCACAGAGTCCAGACCATAACCCCATAAATAATCTTTGGGATGTGCTGGAGATTATTTTACATAGCGATCCCATCATCAATACAAGACCTTGGAAAAAAATAATTGCAAATGAGTGCCGTAATCAAAGATAAAGGTCATCTTTAAGAGGAGATCTTATATATAATCCCTTAGTCTAGAAATTTCCCTCATAGTCCTTTTTGGATGTCCTCTGTGAATGTCCTCAGTATAAAGGCAAGCATCACTCTCCTTACTACCTCCAAACCCATATGCTCTCCTGGGCTCCTATGTAGGTGTGATATAGATGGCTGTAGATCTGACCAAAAACTTTTATGGTTGGTGTAGGTGACGGCCCACCACTACCCCCCATGGTCAACTAATGGATGAGCAGTTAAGATTTTAGAGGTGCCACTTATAGACAAAATTGGGTATCATAGTTTGTCTCTGTTTCACGGGCACACACTATTTTTAGAATTCACATGTTTGGCATCTGTTAAACAAATGAAAGTAAAAGGATGGAGTTCTTACTTACAAACACCAGGACTACCCTAGGACCCCCTTTAGGGACCTGAATAAGGTTTTGACTGTTCATTCAGACTTTGCCTCGCATACCGCAATACCCCTGAGGAAGCCTTCAAAAAGGCGAAATACATCAGGACATAAGGACGGATGCAACTAAATGTCTGGACTTTTTATGAGCAATCAATCTTCATATCCTTCTTTCTGGGGAATAGTAGCAATCTGTCCAGTGCCATTTTTGGCCTAAACCAAGCATATCTTTGGATATTGTAATTCATTGCTGAAGTGTAATTAGAATATATTGGTTTCTCTGTAAAATAATTTGTGTGTTTGCCTTAAAACCCCTTCTGTTTTCTTCCTTTGTTTAATAGGATTTATTACCTGGGGTTGGCATTAGGTAACTATCCTTGTAGGACTCATCTTCACTATTCACATAGTTGGCATCTCATCTTTTATATTCTACACAAAATCTTTCATTTTCTTGTGTTGTATAATAATTTTAGTGTTTTTTGTACTTTAACTGAAAATAAAGATTTGATAACCAATTTTGTAAATATTATTAAATATTTTGCAACTACCATCTTCTTATCCTAGAAAACCCTCAGCCTTCAATATTATATCATGTTTTAGGTTTGTTGAATAATCCTAATAATGGTGTGTGTGCAAAAAGCCAAAGAGTTAATGATGTACTTATTAATAAATCCAGAGCTGAATTCATTTGTATTTTTTATTTCTGCCTAGAATTCAGATTTGAGCAAAGAACATGTGGGTCTCTCGCTCGTAGCAGTGTTTCTTGTCCTTCAACATAAATTATGAAGATTCAGAAATGGTATTATGTATGCAGTTACACACATTGGTGGCCTTGTACTGACACATCATAAGGCAAAATAAACCAATGTACCAACTGAGTTTTAGACTTCTACACTTTCCTCCCCATAGGAAGCTGCATTTCTTAAAATATTCCTGAAATGAAGACCAAAAATACTTTCCACTTTTTTGTATTTGATCATTTTTGTACAGCTTCCTTTGGGTTTGTCTTACTATTTTTTTCTGTCTGTGTAATAAGGCCAATAAGGGGCCACTTTTGGCACAAAAACATGCCCATCACAATAAAAAGATACCCTGGAAGCCTCAGGAGCTATTTAAAGCCCATTGCAACCCTTAGAAACATCCAAAAACCACCTAAATTACACCTTCTTCTTTATCTCTTGCTGAAATTTTTGCAATTTGAAGTTTCAAGCAAATTAAAGTTTTGTTCATTCGTTAAGTACATTACAATATAGTCTGGAAATGGTCCTTAGGTAATCATCCTGTGTTGATTTTCTCTAACACAAACTACACAAATACAAAACAAAAGTGTAGAAAAAGAAATGTATTCCAGAAATTAATGAACAGCTTTAAAAATTAAGGTGGTCTTGGATACTTTTCTTTATTGGTCAGACTTGTAAAACTAATAAATGCCTGTTATCCTTTAATGAGGACAATATGTAATAATAGTATACTCAATGAATGCTACAAACCACTATAATACTTCAGATTACTGTTTACATAGTTTGGCCTTGATGCTCACTTCCTGGACAAAATTTTCAGTTTCTCATCTATTATATGACTCTCAAATGTTCATAAATGTATGGATGTAGCTCTGGGGTATGTATGATTTTCAGATGAAAGCTTGCAAAAAGCCTATGTAACCTTCGTTGGTTTAATTAATTACTTTTTGAGTCACTAAGGTAGTATAAATCATTGTTTAATGATGACCTTAATTATATAGCCTATAGTCCGGAATATTAGGGATCAACTGGCAGTTGGAATGTTGAAAACTTTCGGAAGTTCTATGAAATACCTGAAAGCCTACTAAATCACTAAATCACAACTTTATCTTCCACCTTGGCCCTTGTAGCCCCTATATATAGTGTATATATTGATGGTTGATGGATTATCTTCTGATACATAAATAGCACTTATTTTAAAAATCTGAGTATGTGTGTTGTTTTATTTCAGTAAAGAACTGTCACATGTAACATTTCTCTGCGAATGTGTAAAGGGGATCAAAGAGCTGATTTTTCCCCTGGGAGGCGTCAGATATATGGAAGCCCCCTTATTACATGAGGCTTTCAGATTCCACCATAAATAATCCCTCCAACAAAACTCCTCATCCTTCACGTCACAGATCCCCGCAGATTCCTCTGCAGCCAACAGGAGCTCTGCCCAGGAATCCCATTCACTGTCAACTTCCGGGTCTGAACCATATGATTACCTGAAAGCTGCTCTTTTACTCCAGAGGACCAAAATATTTCACAGACATGCTCTATCTACTGGAGGAAGTATGAACTTCTCCTGAACTGCCAAATTAGCACTCCCTCTGGAGGTGGGGTCTGTCATCTGCTAAACATGATTTTCTATTGTTGCATGACTTTTATATAAGGAACTGACTGGCCTAAACAAGGGGTTCTTCCATTCTCTGTTTCCAGGTCCTAGTTTGTGTTTTCTTATCCTGATACTTTGGAATATATTCCCTGACTCTGTCCCGACTTTGCTTGATTGCCACCTGCCCTAACCTTGGCTCATCCGACTACACTTCTGCCAACTGCTCTTCTACTGTGCATCAGTCCTACCCAATTAGCAGTCACCAGTCCCTATGTGTACAAAGGGCTGCAACCTAGGCACACCCTCCTAAAATTCATGTTGGTAAAGCCAGAAGCTGGTGTGTTAGACATACAGATGCCTGCAAGGCTGGCCAGTTACACAGAGGGGCCACCATCCGCCTGTGATTACCATGACCCTGTGACACTTTATCAGGGATTGTATGTGGGGCAACACCCTGTACATCAATAAAGGACACCACCATTTTGACACTAAGCATGAAGCCTGCTATAGTAGAGGAAGCGGGAAGGGGTGTCGCCACTCCTCTTCCTTTATCTGGCCACCCATGCTTTATGGATAAGGGTCTGGTATGAATTTTAAGACAGACCCCCCCCTATCAGTTTACACCTGAATAAATGAACTATAAATAAAGTACAGCTTTAGGAACCTCCCACCATGTTTTTAATGGATTTCTGTTTAAACGGTTGCCCCTAAGACAACATAGTACCGGTAGTTGTTTTTCTGAGTAGTTGGTTAATGAAAGCGTAAAATAGTACAAAAACTCTATATATTCTATAACTATAACAATTTTTGTTCAAAGTTTAAATGCAAGTTTTTCTACCAAAATTTCAGATTCAATTTAGAGAATTTATGGAATATTATGCTACAGGTGCCCAGAAACTTTGGTGACAATACTTTGTCCAGGAGCTTTGCATTTAACTTAAAAGGTTGGCTTCCATATAATACAAATTTATTGAAAATTATTATTTGCTGGATTTTCATCTGACGAATATGATTGAACTTGGGCAAATTTGCTCATTCCTAGCAATTACCCTTTAGTACTTGTTCTCTATATACACATAGTATGTATATGAAATATATATTTTTAAAGTTAGGATCTCCTTGTCCAGAAATGTTTAATTCCTTTAGAGGTGACACTTCTGCAAATGGTTTATAACATAATTAAAATGATCTGATTTTGGTAATTAGGAGAAAGAAGATTTGCTGACATTCTGCTCTACAAATTACCTTCTTTTTGAGCAACCACGGTGTGCTAGCAAAGATCTTCTTGCTGTGCACATATATTTATAAAATAAAAATGGTATTTTTATGTATCCAATGGATCTTGAAACTCAAAACAGGTAATAACTGTAAATGAGTTAGATATTGCATGTAAAATAAGAGTTTTGGAACAAGAGGGCCCAGAATTTACACCCAGGATCTGCTATATGGATAGTTTGCAATACTGTAGATTGACCAACGTATGATGAAGGATACTTTTGGAAGACATAAAGGAGGAGCAACAAAATGTTTATAATAAAGTATATACTATATATATGATTTGTAGGTAGCTGATCATTAGATCTGTAGGTAAAATATAGGTAAACAAAATAGGTAGAATACAGTTGATTTACTAGAGTATAAAGGTGAGGCTACACTATATAACCAAAACTTCACAGACACCAGACCATCACACATATTTAGGTTTGGTGCACATCCTTTTTCAAAACCATCATTATTTTGTAGCTGTTTCCCTATACTTTGTGGCTATAACAGCCCCCCACATGTCAGAATAGATGATGGATGAGAAGATCTGGCTCCAAATTGGTATTCCAAATTAACCCCAAATGTTTTCAGTGAAGCCTTCAGAAAACCCCATTGCACAATAGAAAGCAACACAAGATTTCTTGTGTGTATTTGTGTTGCTTTTCCACTTTGGTGATGTAGACCCGATTTGGTGATGTAGACAAAAGCTAGATGACGAAGGAAGAAAGTGGTTCCTCCGGGATGAAGGAAGAATCCAGGGTGGTGCATGACCAAATGAAAGCCAGTTGCAGAAGGATCGAGGGCTCTGCAGAAATAAAGTTAGGTTGTATTTTTTTATTTTAATGAAAGTCCCACATTTAATATCCTTTAATTGGGGAATTAGGTTAGAGGTGAAAGGATCTAGTGTGATAAGGAGCAAATTAAAAGCAAATAGTGACCTTCAGTGTGCAATTTTATATTTGTGATAACTAAACAAGTAAAGTCATCTCAGGATGATGTACTTCCAGGTTTATTTGTACTGATATCGTACACAAATAAATAATTTGGAACCTCTAGGCACCTGCTGAGCTGTCACTGGTCACTAACAGCACATTTTATCCAAAGGGCTTTGCCTGTAGCTCAATATTCTTTCCAGTCTGAACACTATATAGGCCAATGCAGGCTTACATTATCTATCTCAGACTGAATTTGACTTTTACTGCAGAAAATTGAAATTCAGACATCAAAGCACCTAACATTACAAGCACAATCAGATCAATGTTATGCCATCTTCCTGCTTCACATTTCATGAGTTACACTTTATGCATGACCCATCAAACTAGGACACATAATTGTGTAAAAGGGTTCTTGAGATACTGTCATAGATTCCATTTAATATACTTAACATAATTATATATTGGTCAAAGAAATGAAATGTGTAATTTAAATCTGAGGACCATAAAAGCATATAATTTAGCTGTAAATACAACACGCTCAATTTCAGTATCTAGAAATGGAATTAATTACTATGCATTAACTGTATTCCCTGACACTGTTTTAACATACAAACAGTTATGTAATATTAATAAACGTAATTCTTCTTCCTTCAGAGTATGAGAACACTTGTGTGTTGTGAGTGTCTGCAGTATACACAGCAATTCAAGTCAGCTGGAGCCTCTGATCCAGGCTTTTACTATGGAGGCTTTCTAAATAAAGTGTGCACTATTACTTTATCCATGCTGAGAAAAATCCTCTTCTATCCCCTCCTTTCCATTTCTCTTCTTCCTACTCATCCTTTGTTATCTACCCCAACAATTAGTTTATTATCCATTCATCCCTTTCTTCTTTCCTCTCCTGTTAGGTCATCTCTTCTCTCATCTATTGCATTATCCCTTCTTTTCCTTTACTTTTTCTCTCTTCAATACAATCCACTTTCCATATCCCCCCTATCATTTCTTCTTTCATTCTTGGTTTGTTCTTCAATCCTTGTTCTTCCTTCTGCCATTTCTTTCTACATCCATCCCTGTCCTGCTTCCTCCTCCCTATCTTCCTTCTCTCCTTTCGTTTGTTCTTCATCTATGTCCTCCTTTTTCTGTCTTTTCTTTGTCCATCAATGTTCTCCCTTCTTTTTTCCCAATTATCCTTCCACTTACTCCCATCCTTTTTTTAAATGTCCATTCCTCTCTTTCTTATTACTTTTCTTTTCTTCCTTACCCATCCTTTCTTCTCTATTTTTTCTTTCCCGCTTTTTTCCATCTCTTGATCCAAAAACATGCAGTTAGGTCAATTGGCTTCCTCCCAAATTGATCTTAGACTGTGTTAATGCGTACCTAAACTCAGAATTTTTACTTTACATAAAAGGATAGACAACCCTTTTATTAAAAGTATAAATTTTGTTTCTTTGTGGTTTTTTAAGTTCAACACCCTTTTTTTTAAAGTCGATGGGAGCGCAAAACCTCCTGGGATATCTACGTCACGCATTCCGGGAGGCTTTTTACTGCTCCTTCTGGACATGCCTGAGATGCTTGGGCCCTTTCATCAATTTAAAAAAAATGCCGATCTCACGCATGTGCAGTGGGATTGGCATGTTTTTTCCCAATCTATGTCACCCTATCTCAGGCCTGCGCAGTGTGAGATCGGGTGACGTAGGAAGAAGAACGCGGAAGAAGAGAGGAAAAGATGTCCGCGCCCAGTGCTCCCTCTGCGCCAGACAGAAGACAGATACCGGGACGACGTGGGACCCGATGGAAGAAACCTCCCGACGGATAGACTGATCTGCGGGATTGAAGGCGAGTGTGATTTTATTGTTTTGGGTTTGGCTGTAATATGTTGGCCCCCTTTTAAATACAAGACAATAATAATAATAATTCCTTACCTCTCCTCCCCCCCTCTCTTTTAACCCCTTTTCATCTATTCTACATTCCTTTATTCATCTAATCTTTCATTCTTTCTTTGCCTATTTCTTTTCATTATTTCTTCCATCTCTCCTCCTTCTTTTCTTCCAAAGAAGAGATACATACATTGATCATTCTAACTCCTGACTTCTCTATGCAATATATTTTACTAATTTTAGTTATTTGTGGAAAACCAAAAAAGGGGATGGATACAATACAGACTAAAATATATTAATATACAGTTATAAACAGGGCAATGCTAAAAAGAAAGTAAAAAAGTAAGTAATAAAAACTGAAAAATTATAATATAAAGGCATGTTGCAGTGTAATAAAAGCCATTATATGGTGCAAAAAGAAGAAATCATTGGTAAATAAAATGTGTGTTCCTAGTATTATGGGAAACTGTTGTAGGTGGCAAGTTAGAAAGGGGGTGAGAATTGGAGGAAAGGTAGTGGGTGTGTATGAGGGGTGGTCAGCAGCCCCTGTTTTTTTTTAAATTGCCTATAATAAAGAGAAGCAACGATGATGTGTTAATTTTAAAGCAACTGTAAATGCAATACATTTCAATTTACTGTCAAGTACACATGCAAATCATAATGGATGGACAGCACATGGATGTACAAAGAACAAGTCAATGATAACTGTGCAATTATTTGTTTTGTGAATCATGTTCCTCATGAAGAGAATCAAATATAAATCCAGTCTAGTTTTTAGTAGTATGTCTTCAGTTCTTTCAATTATTGTACCAATAATTGGACACATCACTTTTCCACTGTCCAGAATTGTGATTGAAGCTTTGTACGAAGCTCATGGAGGTCATGGCATTTACAGCTGTAGCTATCAGAGCGAAACACATTTAGAACATTACTGGAGACAATCTGTTAAAGGTTGAACTTGATTGAACCTTTGTGTTCCCCCACCTTATCTTCAATCTTTAATTATTGTCCTAGTAAGTGTATCATTTAGACATTGCAATTTTTGTTATTATTTAGAAAAAAAATCATGTCAGTTGAAATAAAGATAATAGCAAAGCATCAGGCTAAGTATAGACAATGGTGGTCAAGCTTATGACCAACTTCCTTACAAATGGTCTTCCCACAAAAGAATGCACCACAAAAGCTAGTGATTTCCCAAAGATTGAATAATTCACATGACAGTGGCAGGATAAAGAAATAATGCCTCCAGGCTTATGTATGGCTCAAGCATATTCTGTACAATTGTTCAGTTATCTCACATAGGAAAAATGAATATGCAAATTATCAGAAGACAGAAAATTCAACTTCTACATATTGAGCTTGGCTTTGCTGGGGCTTGGAAATAAAAGCAAATTTAATAACCTATATAGCAATGGAATCACAATGTTCCCCAATAGTGTTCTGGGATGTCTGTGTCATTTTATGAACAAACAATTTTTCAAAAGAAAGACTATGGGCCAAGCAATACTCTTTTGAGGTGTACATGGAATTGGCAAATACTTTGTAGGTTATTATTATTTTTATTATTATTACACAGTATTTATATCGCGCCGACATATTACCCAACGATTTACAAAGTCCATAGTCATGTCACTAGCTGTACCTCAGATGGGCTCACAATTTAATGTCCCTACCATAGTCATATGTCTTTATTACAGTCATCATTTACAACTCAATGGTTTTGTCACTCCTTTCCCATTATTCTTCTGAGGAAGGGTAAACCAGCGAAATGTGTTGGGTAGTGTTGGTCGAATAGCTCACTATTCGATTCGACAGCTATTCGGCCGAATATAGCAAAAAAATTCGGGTGGTCTAATTCGAATTCGAATCCCATTAAAGTCAATGGGAGAAAATTTCGGGTTTGTTTCAGCACTGTGTAGAGCTTCTACAGCCTCCAAACAGATGTAAAAAGATACATTATAAAAGGATACATAAAAAGATACATTGTAAAGAGATACA
>NC_092861.1:11730790-11739883 GCF_032062135.1 Pyxicephalus adspersus | reverse complement strand
TGCGGTTACAGCTAATTGAAGGCACCTGCTTTCAACTAACTGTGACCGCACAGTTCCCACGGTCCAGGAATCCCACAAATGACATTATGATGCATAATGTCATTGTGGGATAACCTGTAAAAAATAAAAAAAAACAAGTTTAAAATCAAAAACACATACAAAATAACGAATTAAAAAAAAAATAAATAAATAATTTTATTTTTTTTCTCCCGAATTTTTGCTGTCGAATACAGCAAAATTCGGTTCGGGTATACCCGAATTCGAACAGCCATATTCGGGTCGAATACAGGGACAACCCGAATTCGAACATCAACACCAGTGTTGGGACTCGGGATCCAGTTCTGCCACTATATGTTAATATTTGATAAGATCTGGGCAGTCGTAGTTTGTATAGCACACTCCATATCACTCTCTGAATGGTTGAGAGTTACACTTATGGTCTCTGTCTACAAAGAATATATATTTAGTTTACCATTTGTATTTATCTTATATAACCACATATAAAACATTGAGTCAAAAAATCCTCCCACAATATAATAATCTGACTTTTTATCTTCATGCTAGGACTGCTTTATGTAATGTAAATGGATTTTAATTCAGAACAAATTTCAGTTATAATTGAACTGTAAACATTTTTCTGTTGGAGTATTTGAAGTGCTGGGCTTCATTAGCAGGATACATTCAAACTATATCTTATCTTAACTAAAGAACCAAAACTTTATTTTTAATTACCTTAAAACATGTCAGACATACTGTGTAGTCCCAGAACAGGGAGTAATTCACAGAATTCAAAAGAAATCTTTACAAGCCAATCTTCCCTCCTTTTGATTCCATTGCTCATACTGTAATCCCTATTTACCCTTCCCTTCTCTCTACCTATTAGTAAGACATGTAAGGCCCTGGTCAGTACCAATCCTCACCAGACACCAATCCCCAAATCTCCGCAGTCCACCTTTATTAAGCCCCCGCTCAGCCTTCGGAAGACTGGTTGCATCTCCCAGCACTTGGTTGCCCCCAGGACTTACTGCACATGGGATGGTGTCTGGGAATGGGCTGGCAGAGGACCAGGAACCCACAGATAAACAGTACAAGAATAGCAGGTGATCCAGAATACAAGCCGAGGTAAAACCGTGTGATCAATCCATCAAGCAAGGTACAAAGGGAGTAGGCACAGCCAGAGTCGGGGTTACAGGCAGAGGTCAGTCCAGGCTGAGTATATTGAATGTCAGGGAACAGGCAAAGGTCAGCAACAGAAAACACACAAATCTATCCAGTCCAGCTAACACTACAACAGGCATAGAGCAATGGAAGCAGGGAGGTTATAAAGTCAGGAGCTAATCTGCCTCTAAATTCACCTTCAGCTGTGCACAGCCTCACAGAGTGGTGCTGGGGATGCCAGAATATTACATCAGGCTGCACGGCTAATGGGAAGCAGGGGCTGCTATATCAGTTCTTCTGGCTGCTGCAAGTGACATTGCTGGGCAGAATAAACAGTGTTTTATACTGTGATGGCGCACAGCATAGAATCACTGGACAGACACCAACTCATCATTCTATAAAGTGGAATAATATCAACCCCAAAATTTAACTAATAATTTTCACTAATAATGGATTTTAATGACCAATTTAAAACCTATGTCAAGCATTATGTTGTATTTTATTGAGAAGAAAGTCAATGAATCCCTGTAGATTCTCAATGAATGGGCCAAACTATTTTCCTTTTAAAGCATGGTACATATTTTTGCCAACAAAAATACACTGAAGCAACAAAAAAAACCCTCATGGTGCATTCTGGTGTCATGAAAGCCAATGGATCCTTTTATTATACAAGGTAATGTGAACATGACATGATTTATGGCTCTAAAGCCTACCGCCACTGTCTGTGCAAAGATCTAACCATGCCTGAATGTGGGCTACAGGTCCCTGTACAGCACTGCCAGGAAATCTACCTGGTGCCATTTGTTTATGGAGAATTACCAATGGCACAGTATGTACATAGGGGTGCAATCCCAGGAAAGGCAGGCGCCAGTAAAAGATTATGAATTGGGTCTTCTTTGTAAGTAGCCTCACCACCGTGCTTATCTTTTATAGTTGTTTACCATATTCTTTTTTTACATTGGTCAGTAGTAGGCCTTCAGTTAAATGTAATTTAAATTACAAGTGGCAGGTCAGAAGTCACATCTGCTAGATGAATAGAAGAACGTTGGAAGTGTATTCACACAACAGATGTCATCCCCTGTAAGGATCAATTTGTGTCTTATGAAGTAGAAGGCATCTTCATCAATGGGAACTGGGAAATCTGTACTAGATATAGAATACTAAAGACTTATTGTTAGATTTCCACCTGTGAAATATGTCAAGTAAATGTATGGCCTCCCATTAAAAGATATCTGATTCATTCAAAGCTTATGGGCACTCAACCAGAATAATCCTGATGGAAGTGTTTGCTAGCACGATTGCATTCTACTGTGATGCCTCTTACACTGGTCTTGTGGCAAACTGACATAACAGAAGAAAAGAACAAAATTAAACACCATAATTAATTAACAATGGAGCTGTGATGTTCATTTTGCAGTGAATTAGGAATATGTTAAATGCATAAATTCCCTTCCTCAGTGAAATCTCTGGAGAGAAGTTAATTTCCCGTTTACGTCCTATACACTAGGTAACGGCACAGCCATATCAGCTTTAGAGTCATCTGTCTGCCTGCGTTAAATCATGTGTGGCCCAGAAAACGAATTTATAAATGGTCTTTTCTTCCCTTGATACAACATGTGACACGAGTAGTTATTACTGTCACTTGTTTGTGCTAGTGATTTCATTCCAAGAGAACCCGAGATTGTCTGTCAATGTTTTGCTAATTTCCTTATCCGTTTGGAAAAACTTGTCTTTACTGATATTATTTAAAATTGAATTTTAAAATGATTTGATGTATTCCATAACACAGATTATGAAAGTATAGCCAGCTGTGTTTGGGAATGCAGAATGTTTTCAAGTTCATTAGGAGATAGTTGGTTCATAGATAGTTGGAGTAGAGGAAGCGTGCAAAGTGCAGGAATTCGCAACAACCTGAAAAAGTTTATTTATGAAATTCATGGAAAGTTAATAAAATTAAAATAAAAATAATGGCTTAAATTGGTTCCCATTGATTAAAGGTCTTACAACACTGCAAGTTCTGTTTTGGGTTGGCACCAATTGAGATTAGTGTCTTTCCATTTCTCAAAACTCCTATAGCTGGGTACCCCTGTTGTAATCTGTTTCTCTGCTCTTTACAAAGCTGTTAATTTTCCCAAAAGCTTTTCATGGTGTTTTGGGTTGACACCAGTGGAGTTTATTGCCTTTATAGTTCTCAAAACTCCATTTTCTCTTTCCAAATCTGGTTAATGGACATCTATACAATGCCAACCTTGGGTTTTGTAATGTCCACAACAGTTGGGCAGTATTCAAACTTGAGTTGAGATTGGGGACAGGTGGTAGTTCTTGGCTCTGAAAATAATTTGTCAGCCCCATCTACCTCCAGACTCTTTCCCCTCCTGTTTTGAGCAAGCCTAATAGGTTTAATGTTCACTGTGCCATATTTCTGAGTATTCTGTAATGACCATAAACATTGTAATATTTTTCACAAACAGTAATATGAAACTTTTCAGGTACAACTAATGTACACTTTTATTAGTACACAATTCATAATATAAATTGTGATTTTTGGCATTACCATGTTTGTAGTTATTGTGATTTTTAAGTATTGTTTACATGGTGGACTGAATATTATAATTTAGACATAAACAGCTGTTTCTCCTGATGAAGAAAGTCATACGAACAGAGGTGTGGTGGGGCAGGCCCAGGTGGGAACTTTTTTCGATAATGGGCACGCAATCTTATTTACAAAGAAGTCCTTGGTGGTCTGCGGCTCTGCCTGGTCTGCCACCCCGTGGGGTCAGGAGAAGGACCCTGCTTGAGGGGTGCACTGGCCAGAGCCACGGACCACGTCTCCCATACGGATCGCAGGCTAAGGGCTGTAGGCAGGTTGTCTCTCTGAATACAACCCACCCACTCTCCCATCGCAGGTTCAGACCTGCAATGGTAGTGTGGGCAGGGTCTGGTATCATGTTATCACCCCGGGGGAAGTGTCTTCCTCTTTGAGTGACCCAGGCAGGGGTGTAGTGGGGCCGGCACCGTGCCCCCTCTTTTTTTTTGTGACTACACCCCTGCATACGAAACGCGTAGGTAAACACATTATTGATGGTCAGTGTTGCTAATAATGAAGGTCACACGTGTAAATATTTTTAAAATATTGTGTTTTTACCATGAATTGTGTACTAATAAACCGGTAAAACTGGATTTTGGATCTTCCAGGTTCATCTATGATTGTCTGTCTGATTGACTATCTTCTCATGTCTTGGAGAGCTTTATTAAACCAGGCCCATTGTATTTATGATGCATCATAAAATTTGTATTTATGTCTATTATGTTTTTTTCTATCATACATTTTTATAAGGATTTCATTACTTGACTTTTTCAAGTTACAATTAAACTTTTTTTTAGATTTTAGCTTCTGATCGGTTGCCCATGACTTGCCCTTGACTGCCTGAATTCAGCTTTCACTCTGCTCTCACCAGGTTTCAATCTGTCCCATATTTTGGTACTACAGTTGGTCTTGTCTGTTAGCCATCACTAGGACTGCAATCTCGGGTGAACTACCTACCTAATTCCAAGGTTAGCAGGCTCTAAAATAAAAAAAGTATATGTACACGGTAAAAGAATGTACATATATATACTGTATATCCAAAACTGGGATGAGCAACTGTTAAGGGGATTTCCTATTGATCCCAGACCAATATTTCCCTCTCTATCGTGACCTCTGTTTTCAACGTGTTGGGAGCAGTGTTTAACAAATACGCAACTTAAGCATATATAGTTATATCCTGTCTCTGAACTTTATTTTCACATCACAGTTTATATAGTCAGACAACCAGGTGGAAGACACTTAGTAGTTAGTCAGTAACAAGAAACTTAATTAACAACTTCGCTCAGCAAGATGTTTCAAGGTAAGAAGATTCAAGGTAAGGATGGAGCAAATATTGACCTACTGATAAGGAGGATATAACTAGTTTCGACACTCAATTATCTGCAAAATATAGCAAAAAAAACACAAAAACAACCTAAATAAAAACTCAGCAAAAATATATTCCTTTCAGCAACCACACTTTGGTTTGGTTCACATGTGTATGTAACCAAAATGTATGTTTTGGACTTGATATACTGAACAAATTAAATTAGGATTTTTATGTTGTCTAGCTGGAGAGTGTACTATGGAACATTATTATTGATCACCTTATTGCCCTGCCCATGTGCACTTTTCCTTTTGCTACTTATAAACCCTTCTGATGATCTGCCATTCTTTTATTGGTCTTTTATGGGTTCTAATTCTTCATTACTTGATTCAAAACTAAGTTTGGCGTATGATTTTGTTATAGACTACACTGCTTTAAAACTTCAAAATAGCACACCTCTCCATGGACCTCATGTTCCAATGTATCATTAATATTTCAAAAAAGATTTCCAGTCTTTTAGTGTCCAGATTCATTTAGTAGCAAAATACAAAATGCCCTCTGAGCACAGCTATTATAAATAATTATCTGCAACATCTCAGCCCTCAATTCTGAGTTGTTTTCTTTTACAGAGTCAGAAATTTAAAGAGAACTTTTGGACATAGGTAAGGATTTGAATCTTTACCTAATTTGTATTTTCTGTCTGTTATTGCCTGTTAGGATGTTGATTCACTATCCAGGCTGCAAAAGGAGGGAAAATCTGTTGATTTACAAAGATGTTTTTTTCCATGTATCATCTTTGTTATATGTGAATTTGGGCGTATGTTATCATTACCGAGTTCAGGCGGGAAAAAGAAAAGCCCTGCAGCATGGCATGTAGACAAGAAGTAAACACAGGTAAACAAAAAATGCTTTACAAGGAACTTTTACAATAATTTATATTTTAAAATTTAGTCATTTTTTTCTGTTGAGGAGACTTGCTTGCTCATGTTAGTGATATGCTCAGTTTTTTTTACCCAACTTGAAAGCTGATATCAGGTATAAAGTTTAGCACTTGGAGTTACAAAATCTTTAAGTATCCTCTGCTTACCTCAAATCTAGGGAAATTCTAACATTTAAAATTTCAAAACTTCCAGGTAGTCACACAGACTGTCATTTATCCAAATATTCCCATTACCATGTTGGCCTGCCTCACTGGCCAATAGGAGGAAGAGGTACATTGGATTTGCTATGTTCGGTTTTCTTAAAGACAGAGGGTTTTTCTGCACCAAAAGTGAAAATCAATTTCCTAGTGAAAAAATATTAAGAGTATTGACTGCACAGCTGAACTTGAATTTGTTATATGACTGTATCCTTTCATTATGGCTGGGCTAGGTAGGTCTTTATTTTGAGGTTGGCAGTGCACAGTGAACTGGGATGGAATCATCAGGATACACATTATAAAATCTATATCATATTCTACATGAAAATGCACCTAAAGAGATCAAAAGAACAGCTCCATTCTGTGCTGTTAGTTCTGTCACCGCAGTGCAGGTAAGCGATGCTGTTTTTGTGCAATGGGCCTGATTTATCAACTGCATCCCCCTGCATTCTTCATTTCTAATCTTGGTATCACCATGCTTTATATATGGTGAGCATCTTACTTCTCAATACAAACTGCTGGTTGACAATTCTACAAAAATGTACACCCATTAGCTTAGAAACACAGCACTTAGTAATGTAAATGGCCCTGTTTTAAATATGTATTGCTAGTATTCAAAGAGTGCTGTTGATGACCAGTTCAGAATACAGCAAGGCTAAGTGCAGTAGGCAGTTGGAAACTCTGCAATTAACTGCTTCCAAATTCTCTGTAAAGGCCTCCGAGTGTTTAGAACTAGGTTTCCTTTGCATTCATAGACTTTTACTTAAAGTGGAAGCAAACCCAAAACAATAAATCACACTTACCTTCAATCCCACAGATCAGTATATCTGTCGGGAGGTTTCTTCCATCGGGTCCTGCTTGTCCTGGTATCTGTCTTCCGCCTGGCACGGAGGGAGCGCCAGGGGCCGACATCTTCTCCTCTTTCTTCTACATTCTTCTTCCTATGTTACCCGATCTCAGGCTGTGCAGGCACGAGATCAGGTGACGTAGATTGTGAAAAAACATGCCGATTTCACTGCGCATGCATGAGATTGACAATTTGTTCCCCTATTGATGAAACAGCTCCTTATGCACATGCCCAAAATGCTGGGGCAAGCACAGAAGAAGCAGCCAAGAGCCTCTCGGTATACGTGACGTAGATATCCCGGGAGGCTCAGTGCTCCCTTTCATTCTTGATTGCCTAGGCGATCAAGAATTAAGGGGGTGGCGCTACACTTAAAAAACACAAACAAACAGAGGTTTTACTTTAAATAAAAGGGTTGTATACCTTTTCATGTAAAGTGAAAATTCGGAGATTAGGTGCACTTTAATACTCTACTAAATGGTCGTGGTAACATTACAGTTCCTCTACCATGTGTTGCGAAGGCTCGTAGGTCAACTGCTGTTCATTAGAACATCTATGACCACTACTTGCTAATGTGGTCCCATTCAAGTCTATAGAAGCAGTTAAGTAGTAGAATGCTCCAAGACACTGCATGAACTCTATAAAGATGCTGCCTTCTGAAACCATCAAATAATGCTGAACATGCTTCTATTGGTTTCATTGAAAATCAGGGCTTTGGGGCAGTTAAGTACTGGTTGACAGCAGTGAACTGCTTTGCTACCACAATAAAAAAATGGCTCTTCTGAATTTAGAGACAAATAAGGAGGAAGCCATAAGCCAGTAACAGGAGATATATGTGGAAGATTTGTTGTACTCTGTGATAAATTATGTAACTAGTGATGAATTATAAGCACAGGGTTCTATATTCACTAATGGATGCTGTGGTCCCTAAGTGTGTTTCTATAGTAATATCAACCAACCTGGTAACAATTTGTAATAGATAAAAAGATGCTTACTTTACACATCCTTACCATATATAAAGCACTGACCCCCCAATTTCTACGGAGCTACTGATTCAGCCCGGTGTGCAATCAACGTACCTGAAAATGTTATTTACAGCTTGGAAACTGCACAGCGGGGAGTCTGAAGAGACTGGATGCTGGAAGGGGTCATATAAAACATCTTTATTTGTAATCAGGCTTCACCATTGTATTGATCCAAAAGTCCTTTAAAAAGATTGAAAGGTACAATTGACAACATGACAACATGACATTAAATTTGACATAATAAAGATTTTATGAGATTGTAGTGTGTGAGACTGCAGTAAATGGATTTAAGGCTGTAAATATACTCATATAACCATAACAAATGGGTCCCTCATAGGTACGGTAATTCTTCTTTTATCTCACAGATGAATTTTGCTAACAATTGGCTCTTTACAATAGGTGGCACTTTTGTATTTATCAACAATAAAGTGCAACTCGGAAAGTCAAACAGGTCCGTCCTAAAAATGTCATGGCATAAATCAGCCTGACAGGCCATCAGATGTGATGTTATTAATGTGAGGTTATTAGAATTAATTGACTGGCTGGTATGACAAGGGTCAGGCCTGGAACCTGGCATAGCCTTCTGTACAGTCTTGACAGTAACAGTACAAATCATTATGTGACTTTGGTTAGAATTCCAAACAATTTTATCCACTCCAGCATGAAAAGAATCAGGATGTCTGGTGGTCTGAATCTCACTGATACGGTAATACCATGATTCTGCGAAGACTTCTAACCCTGCTACTCGTGGTAATAGGAATTTAAGAATTCTTCACAGCTTTCCAGGAGTTACAAAGCTTGGCAAACTTTGTAAAAACCTTTGGTTAGTTTTCTTTGTGTTTTCAACAAATAAACTCTACAAATACTCTGAATCAGTATTAAATTGTAAAAGAGTGGAATTATACCACACGGCTTCCATTCTCCTCTGCATAATTGAGTGGCAGGTGCCCTCTAACCTCAAACTTTCGACTCAAGCTGAACAGGCCTTGTCCCCATTGGATCTTCTGGCTCTGGCCTGGATTTCTCCACACTCCC
>NC_092861.1:11724949-11730765 GCF_032062135.1 Pyxicephalus adspersus | reverse complement strand
CCGATTCTCCTCTTACTTCCTCTGCGTTGAAGGTCTGGCACTCAGAATATCAACGGTTTGATCTGTCTTCTTTGTCCTCTCCCCTGACTTCTTTGTTGGATAATTCCTCCTTCCCCCCTGGGCTTTTCATAGAGAGCCTGGAAGGCTATAATAGGGAAGTTTGGCCTCAAGCCTGTCATTTTATGGAACATACAACTGGTACATTTGTACCAGCTGATACCCGGCATCTTGGCTCACGATCCTGGTTACTTGATATATTCACTAAAAACCTGCATCTCTCCACCCATGCCAGTAGGCCTCTGACAGTTTTTGAACAACTGTGCACATTATCCGAATTACCACGCCACCTGCTCTCTGCACTAAATACTTATAGGGTGCCATGATACAAGACTACCCAAATCCATTTAACTTAGTGCATAAAACTTCTGTTTGTGGTTACACTCAGGAGAAGAACTGTAAAATTATGTCTCGCTGCTACAGGGATCCAGTTTCCCTACATCGTATGTTCCCTGCAATTTCAGACATCTGCTGGCGTTGTGGAGAAGGTACTGGCACTTACCTACACATATAGTGGGAGTGCCCTTCACTACAACCCTTCTGGCACTCACCTCTCCCAGTCTCCGGCATTAGGTTTGCTATCCATCACATCAGATCTTACAATATCTATGAAGCATAGTTTATGGGGCCATCTACTAGCTTCAGCTCGTCAAATCATCCAGCTTTTTTGGAAACAGTCTTCTCCCCCGACCCTGTCACTTTGGGTCACCAGGGTGAATGAGGTGATGAGGATGGAAGAAATTAGGGCTTTTGATAATGATTGTATGAGCAAATTTTACTTTCACTGGGCCTGCTGGGAACAGTATAGTACCTCCTAGAAACCTAAAACTACACTCAATACCCATTCTCCACAGAGTGCTGCTTCTTGAAATGTATTTGATACTCACCTTGTTACTTAGATCCTCACCAGTTGGTCTCCCCTCCTTTCCCTCCCCCCTTCACCCGCTTTTTGTAATAATTTTATGCAATTTTTGAAACAAATGTATTACTATTCCTGTTTTTTCTTTGTTTTTTGTTTTTTTCTTACAATGTACATTAACGTTGTCTGTTTTAATGAATCTTGTCATTGTTACAAGAAAATTTTTATTGTCTCCCTTGTAAACTTGTTTGTAAAACCGTTCAATAAAAAACAATTTGAACCTTAAATTGTAAAAGAGTGATCGGGGAGCGTGAGACATGGATTGGCCACCACAGAGCCCAGACCTTAATCCCATTAAGAATCTTTGGGATCTTCTGGAGAAGACTTTACGCAGCGATCAGACTCTCCTATCATTAATACAAGATTGTGTTGAAAAGTGAATGCAACTTTGGATGAAAAATTGCATAAGCTTATCAAAATTATACCATGGTGAATGTGTGTTGTAATCAAAACTAAAGGTGGTCCTATGAAGCATTGGATAGTCTGACCACGCAGTGTATTACATTGGATAATTCAGAGGAATGTTGATTAAAAATTGACCAGGCAGGACTTTACCCATCATACTAAAATTGAAACCACTTTGTTTATTACAATCAGTAAGTTGTCCTTATACGTAATAATAAAATTATAATTCAGGTTAGAAATGAAAGATGTAGTTGGTACATTGAATAATTGTAGTGGAGCACAAAGATTGATTTAAATCCATTGCAATATAGTTTGACACTGTTTAGGAGAATCATCTAGTGCAATTTTTCTTAGCTTTTATAACACAAGGGTCTCTAGGAAACCCTTACTATAATTACTATATCCACAGCTCTTAGTATATTAGCGTAATGGTCAGTATGAAGAATGCTTTTAACATTGCTGGTCAACGTAAGAGGTATTCAGAATGTTAGTGAAGTTTATTTGTTGAAAACACATAAAAAACTAACCAAAAGTTCCTACAAAGCTTGTGATTCCTGGAAAGCTCAGAAGATTTCTTGAACTCTTATTACCACGCGTGGCAGGGTTAGCAGTCTTTGCAGACACATGTTATAACCATATCAGTAAAATTCAGACCACCAGATGTCCTCATTCTTTTCTTGCTGGAGAGAGTAACATTGATTGGAATAATACCCAAAGTCAAAGAATGATTTGTACTGATAATATCAACACACAGACTGTACAGAAGGCTATGCCAGGTTAAAGGTCTGACCCTTGTCATACCAGCCCATCAATTGATTCCAATAACCTCACATTAATAAAATCACATCTGATGGCCTGTCTGGCTGATTTTTGTGATGACATTTTTTAAATACAAATTTAAAAGTGGCATTTATTGTAAAGAGTCTATTGTTAAGAATGTCACTCTTACAGATAGCCAAAAAGACCATAGGTGTCTCATAAACTAACCTGAGAGTCAAAAATTGCCCATTGCTCAAGGAACCTATAGAAACCTCTGGATGAACCCTGGTTAAGAAACACTACTCTAGTAAATTCTTAACCAGACATTATAGCTCAATAAATTTTGGGTATCATTAGGTTATATCCGTGTTTGTTCACCTTTACATAATGGGGGAACCCTTGAAATAACTTATAGGTCTTATAGGTCTTTCCATTGAATAATACTGTGTTGGAGGGTATGTTATGAATTAACTTACCTTATTTAGTCCATTTAGGCCTGGTAAATAAACTTTTTAAAGCCTTTTGTTTTTTTGTGTTTGATAAATGGAAAATTAAATTGTTGATCCACAACTGCTGAAATTGTGCTAATTTCCCAGCTAATTCTGGGGATTACAGATTCCCTCTCCTCTGTTATAGAGAATAGTAGTAGATGCAGTGTTCCTAGTCTAAATGTGCAGTTATACATCTGAGGGCTGGTAAGATGCAATCTATTATGGTTCGTTCTTGTTCTTATGTTTAGGTATGTGTTAAGCCACATCTATAGACATGAGATAATGGTGGTGACCTGATCTGGACAATTTCAGGTGGTTGATTCTAGGTAAATAAGATGATGGGACAGGTGATGGTACCAGAGATGCTATTTTCCCTGGCATATCAGAGTTGAAAGAAATAAAAATGCTCAGACAAGCCTTTGTAGTGCTGGCTGTGAATAATAAAAGAAAGATGGATTGTTCTTAAACAGCCGACCACCTTTGAAGGGCTGCCCGTTGGCTTTACAGACCACTTTAGAATGCGTACATGGTGTTACTGGCCAAAGGGCAAAAAACATCTTCTGTGGTTTGTTAGGTCTAGAACAGGAACTGGAATTAGGAATGAGGAAAGTGCTCATGTGCCTTGGTAGAACATAGAGCTAAAGACAGATTTTCCCACCAGTACACTAATTACCTCTAGGGGTCTGCTCACACTTCTGTAGCAAAATGTTGGTGTTCTACAACTTATAAACACATTGAATCATTGTTTCAATTTTTAAACATAAGGTTCCCTGGGCATGTTCTGAGTTTTAGTATTTGTACCACCAGGCCTACTAACTGGCTGGTAAGCTGGCTTTCACTGTTGATTGGTCAGCATCAGTTATTTGCTTTCTGCGAGCACTGTGATTGGCAGAGAATTATTACTTGCCACTTAAAGCGCACTAAACAAACAAAAAAAAATCTCTTACCTTCCATTCCACCGATCCCTCAGTCACACTGGATATGTCTTCAAATGGGTCCTACATCGTCCTGTTATCCAACTTTGTCCCAGTGCAAAGGAAGTGCCAGGCACCACCATCTTCTTCTGTCCTCTTTCTTTTGCCTGATCTTGCAATGCACAGGCTCGAGATCGGGTGATGTAGCCTGATGTAAATGGGATAAAAAAGAGTGCCGATCTCATGGTGCATGGGTAAAGTTGGCTTTTTTTCTCCCAATGTAGGAAAAAGCTTGATTCTGTGCATGCCTAAGATTGGCCCCAGATACTCCTTTTGAGTCCCAGCAGTGGGATGAATGGGTTCTCCCTATCACCACCATTTCTCAGCAATCTAGATGGAGAAACTATGAATTTCGGCTATTTCTGTACCCACAGCCTCAAAGAACAATGCTAATGAGACCTCATACACTGCAGCTGATGTATCTTGTTAGTGGCTGGTTTTTTTTGGACTCCCGATTTTTAATTTAATACTAACATTTAGGATACAGTTTGGCTTCATTTAGAAGTTAAGAACATTGATAAAAGCAAAGGAACAACAGGATAATTTTTATTGCATTAAAATTTTTGTAATGGGCTTTAGACTGTAACTGATTTTTTTGATATGCTTTACTTGTAAGTTGCAAATTACACTTTTCATGATATATTAGTATTTAGATGTTTCTATCTTTGTCACTGGCTCCATGGTGGACAATGACGATCTTCTTTGGTCATCGGATAGCCACTGATGATGTAACTTCTGCATGTCTCTTTTGTCAATTGGTAATTTTTGCTTTTTGAGCTTAGGTCTGCTTTAAATGCTCAGTTGAAAAAAGAACATTGAGTCTTAAGAAAAAATAAAGTTGTTTACAATAGCTAACAGTTAAGTTTCATTTTTATGTAGGTACCATGGTGGTAAAATAGAGTGGAAACATTCACCCTGACATTTTGAATCTAGACTATCGGATGAAAGTCACAGCCAACATTTTTGTAAATATTGTTGCTGCAGTCATTTGTTTTGGTGAATTACATTTTACAGCAGAACTAAACTTTAAAAAAAAGAATTCACAATTACCTTTAGTTCCACAGATCCTTGGATCCTGTCGGAGATGCCCTTGTTTGGGTCCCGCTCTGTACCAGGAGGAAGCGCTGGGCACCGCCATTTTCATTTGACTTGCGTGACGTAAGTATCCCAGGAGGCTCTGTGCTCTCATTTGCTGCAGCGATAAAGATATAATGGGAGAGGTTTAACTTTTATTTTAAAAAAAGGGTGTTAAGTTAAAAGAAAGAGAAGATCATTTTTACTTTACATAAAAGGGTACCATTTTATGTAAAGTAAAATTTTTGATGATATGCCTGCCTCAAGCGTTATAGACCTGCTTCCTTCCCTTTTTCTTCCCCTACTTATGCTGACGAAAAGACTTTGTATTATCTTTGATCAGCAGGTGACTGTGTCTAGCACCCACAAACTTTGTACTGCAATCTTTTTTTAGGTCTATTTCAGTACCATGTTGCCTAGTCTCAATAGACCAGAATAGAAAAGCTATATACACATGCAAGTCTGCAAGGAGTTGGCTTTAAAGCTTTTTGAGAATTGTTGTGCATGTACAGTCCCATTGAACTGTAATAGTTGCTGCTGCTTTCTAATCACTATCTCATTTAAGGTAATGCAAGAAGATAGGTTAGCATAGCATGGGGGAGGAAGGTCATTTAAAGAAAAATTATTAAGTATCCAATATTTAGACCTCCTTGGATACTGGTTGATGGAAATAGTAATACTTCTAATAGGAAAACAGGATAATAGACAAGTTAGTTCATCCAAATGGAATTCCTCTGGGAAGAACAGAAGATGAATTCTCATTCATGTATCATGTGGTGGCAAAAATGGTGTAATTCCTAAAATTTGTGGATCTAAATCTTAAAGTTTATCCTTGGCTTTTCTATTTTTTTGTACAAGCCTAACAACAGAAAACCTTTTTTTCCTTATGAGATGATTTGAAACTATCATTGTTTATGCTATATAAAGTACTCTTTGTAAAAAATGTTTGATAAAAGTAATAGGAATACCAGTGTAAAGTAAAAAGGAAAACAACTACTCAATGCCCCTGATTCATCAAGCAGAATCGGATTATCGGTCGCGCATTCGTATTAGCGATCCGGAATCGTGCGCGATCGCGCTATTCAACAACTGAAAAAGCTCGCGCACGGAGCCGCGCTTATCCGACAGCTTTTTACT
>NC_092861.1:11638553-11721731 GCF_032062135.1 Pyxicephalus adspersus | reverse complement strand
GTACGCGCATACTCGAGTCCGGACCGCGGTAATCCGCGATCGCTGGCCGCGCGTACTTTCGCGCTTCCAGCGAGCGCGGATTTCATTGATGAATCAGGGGCAATGTATAGCATCCTAACAAGATCATATTTGCAGGTTCAGAAAGTACAGAGATGTCGGCATTTAACCTACAATAAACTAATTTTTAGAAGCTAAAAAAACAAAAACAAAAATAGCATTTCTTTTGGGGGAAAAACATGTCAATTCTATAGAAGTTTATTATTCATAAGAGTATAAACCCCTAATGGGAGAGGAATAGAGAGCAACATCAAAAGAAAGGTCAGACCTTGGGAGAATTCCTGTAACATAAACTAAAACCTAGAGCTATAAAATAAATGTGTCATTTTTCTTTCATAATAATTTGATAAGACATCTTAGCATTGTTGTGGTGGTAAAAAATATTAAGGGTCATGATTCCCAAAGAATACTTATTCAAACTGTAAAAGCTTAAAACCATTATATATATTTATTAATTTTATTAATAGATAATGGGGGGGGGGGTATTCTATCTAAGAGGAGAGTAATATTACCAACCACTGGTAATAAACATGAAGCAGGTTAAAAGTTTGCTCCATTATCAATGAATAGTTTTTTTTAGAAAGGGGCATGTTTTTATTAGATATTAGACAAATAATAATAATGAACATCTATTCTAGGTGAAACATAAACCAAATAAAACAGATTTTGCTGTTGTCTATGTAACAGGAAAATAAAAAAGACCCTTCAATGCTAAGTTATTTACTTGGTAAATTAAATCATCAAATCAAGGAGCCTGTAAAAATAGTAATAAAGGAACTTCCACTAGTGCCAAACACACATGGAAAGGGTATTAAGATTTTTCCTGCATATGTTTGTTCCAGGTGGCTCAGTAGGTAGTACAGAAAGGAAGAATGAGCTAGACGTCAATACTAATACTAAGCTATGTTGGGTTGGTATCTATGAGATGTTCAGCTTTCATCTGTAGGAACTCTGGTCAGTAGCACAAACATATTGTTTCCTCACCGAACTTGTGATCCCTGAATGGACCAATATCAGGAGGAGTAAAGTCTTCCATCACTGATTTCCATCCCCTGGGGTGAGATCTAAATTTCACCAAATGATGAGAGCTTTAAAAATGTCTAATTCTGGAAGATGTGAAAATGAGTGTCACAATAAATGATGTCCTTTAGGAACGTCGACCTTTCACCATGCGCACCAATTATACTATGAGTGGTAAGGTTTAGTTAGCCCACCAAAATCTGAACCATGAAGGAACTACTTGGTCGTATTTGCTCTGCTGGCCAAAGGTTCCTAGTCATCCCCTGAGTTAGGCCCAGGTTATAAAAACAGCCTTTTTACCGGCAGCTCCCAAATTTTAGTCCTCACAAGTTTTCTGTAAGTGTATTTTTGAAACTATAGCTCAGATAAAAGGATTGGGGAGGCTAACACTGCAGACCATTCAGAATTTTCCATATTTTACAGTTATGATCAGTCTAACACATCCATTCTCAACCAACTTGTTATAGGTTCCTTGACCTGTTGTCCATCTGTCGGTATCATTCTTGGGCTAACAACCATTGACAGTGGTATGCGGCCATTGATCGTTTTAGGTGCCTGACCACCATGTAAGGAGGCACTTCACTGACTATTGATGTAGTTTTTATAACTAATATTTCTAATTATTTAGTAGATATACAGAGACAATGATTTTTTTTTTTAATTTAAAGCTTTCTAATGGTATAGTAAAGCTTCAATATTTAGGTTGATTTTGTTACTTCGGTTATATTAGGTTCTATCTTTAAAGTATTTCAAAGCTATTCATTTTCGGGTTTTATGCAGAAATAATTTGAAAGGAATGTTGCTGACCTCTAATTATTGTTCTTTTTCCTGCTTTGCTGAGCTTTCTTGTAATGTCATCTTAAATGCCATCGAGGCAGCTGAAACTATCTTCCAATAACAGGTGTTGGCTGGTAAGCAAAGATCCCAACAGGCAGACCTTTCTAATGAAAAGATACCATAAAGTCTCTACTACCAGAGATCATTCTTTTCAACTTTTGTTTGTCAGTTTTTGTTTTGTTTTGTGTACACTGGCCCTTGAATGTGTCATCACCTGGCCAATGAACATGGCCAAATACTTCAAATGATGTAAGATGACAGCAGGCGCAACAGAGCAACGAGGGGCAGATGTCATAGCTCTGGTTGTGTCACGAATAAGGGGGAGGGGAGGAACAGCAGGAGGAAAACAGAAGGATAAAGACAAGGGACTATGCCTTCAAAGGCTAGGGAGAAGGAAACGGTAACACCCTACGGACACCCTAACCTAGCCCTGACTCCTGTCAGTATGAATATCCCCTGAAGGTGGGAATACTCATACACCGGAACCTAGGCTCTGGTAGCCCCGAATTGCCCTAGGAATAGTGACAGGGTTTGAGACTACTGGTTCCTTCCCTGATGAATGAACCAGCGTCTCCCTGAGGCCTACAATAAACACAAGAGAACAACAAAACCCCAAGAGCAGTACAACTTAACTCAAATAGCAAATGGAGAAGCAGGACCTTTGGAGAGGACAACATACCAGCTCTTCCACATCCAAGTAGTGATTAACCACCGCATAGCATGAAGTGTGAGGCCAGACTAAATGGAGGAGCAGTAATGACCACCAGCCTTAGCTGAGACAAGAGGTGTGGTCATTACAAACAACAACACAGAAACAAGTGAAAACAAAGAGACTGTCAGATAACCTCATGTGCAGCTTGTCTCACAGATCTTCTAACCTCAGTCACGGAAGGGACCGTGAAAGGTTGGAGTCAGAGAGGGCACTTTGGTAGGTATCCTGCCTACTATCATTATGAGATTGTAACTGTTGCCACAAGGGTTACAGTGCACAATTGTTCTAAATGTCTTTGTATACTGCAACATTAATAGCACCCTTCACTGAAAATACCTGAACTGAATAATTTGGGGGTTGCCCACATACTTTTGACCTTAACGTGTACATCGGATGTGGTGACAGGTTTTACATTAAGAAGAGTTCTACCATTTCCTTCCGACAGTTACACACTGGTCTTCTCCAGAGCCTCTGATGGTGAGGATGTAGCGCTGCTTGTTACTGCCAGGTTGTGGTCCTTGGGCACACCAGGATGGGCAGGAAGGTACATGGTACCAAATCATTAGGCATAAGAATTGTCAGGGTCAGGGCAGGCAGCAAGCAAGAGAAGTCAGGTCACAAGCCAGGGGTCAAATACCAGGCATTCAGGAAATAGACACCAGTGACACAAGGACCACTGCAGACTCGGAACACAGGAGACACTGGAAGCAACAGGAGGCACAGGTGACACAGGACCAATCACAGATAGAGAGGAACACTGGAACGACACAAAGGAATTGGCTGGGAAACAACAGACTGGGCAAGGGGTTAGCACAGGAGTTGGACAGAGGAAACACTGAATTAACCAACAGGTGTACAGGAACTGTTCAGCAGAGCTAGGAAGCTGGGCACTAGTGGAGACACATTTCACAAACCCTGAGTCTGAGCTAGCTAAATAGCCAGGGATGATTAAGAGGCTATTTACTGATTGTCCGGCGGGATGAGCGAAACTGATAAAACTTGGAACACCAGGCATGCCCAGAGTCTGAACTGCCCACATGCACAGGATAGAGACACCTATGCTATAGTGAGGAAGAGGTATGTGTGACAGTTGAAGATGATCATTTGTGATCATCTTTGGTGTAGATCTAGTATCAGCACATTTGTCCCTTGACAGGAGTGAGCAGTAACAAGGACTATATTGGACTCTTCAGAGGGATGCTGCTTATCCTACCCCCTTCCTTTTCCATAGAACATTACAGGAGGTGAGAAAGCTGTACAAATGTTGCATCCCTTCCGCAACAATCACTAATGATTGTCTATAGCAGACTTTCTCTATTTTTTTTAACATAGGGGCCCTTTCAGGACTTCATAGATATCCTGCTATAATTACTACATCCACAGCTCACAGTATATTATCATGGTGATTAGTGGGAAGATTGTCATTTACATTGCTGGACATTGGGAAGAATATTACCCTTACAGATAACCAAAAAGATCACTGGGGGTCACTGAGAAGCAAAAAGATTTCTGCCTACAGTTTTAAATGAATTTAGTTGTTATGTGTGGTGATTTCGAGCTTTCTCCATTTAGTAGAGAGTCCTACAAGATTTTTTCAACCCAACAAAATTAGTTAGATTAATAAGAAAACATGGCTTTTGTTTGTTTGTAGTGCCGAGACAGAAATACTTCTAACTGGAAGGCTCTGTATTGTACAACATGCCTGATTCCTTTTTTTCCCTACATGGAGCAGGAGGGTTCATTATCACGTTTAACCAGGGAGATAGAGTAGAGGTTGCTTTTAGGCTCACACCAGTTTGCACATGGCATCCATGAAAGGTGGAGGGTGATGGTATTGTCCACTTTGTAATATGCATTACCATGAGTTTCAATATACACTCCTGAACTAAAATGCAATCATATTTATGAATCCTATTTATGATGTGATGATTGTGGGTAAATTACTGCCAATCAACCTAAATACTGTGGATACTTTCTGATAAAAGGCAAATACATAAAACTGGTGTTCAAATACATTGGATCCAATATTAAAGGTGACATGAAACTTTTTTGAAAAAATCTAAAATGTTAATAGTGCCTAAGCAGTATCCTTATTTGCATGTTGTATAATTTAGAGATGTATACTGAAATTTGTGGTTGTCACTCCTGTGCTGCTTACAGTTATCTTTGCTGGAAAGAAAGCTGTATCTGAAGATATGCAGTGTAAGGATTTCCCTGATTCAGTGGATCTTTGCTCCTTACATCTCTTCACCTGCTTATTATTATTACACAGTATTTATATAGCGCAGACATATTACGCAGAGCTTTACAACGTCCATAGTCATGTCACTAACTGTCCCTCAAAGGGGTTCACAATCTAATGTCCCTTACATAGTCATATGTCTTAATACATACTAAGGTCATTTTTTTGGGGGAGGGGGAGCCAAATAACCTAACTGCATGTTGGTGGAATGTAGGAGGAAACCAGAGTACCCGGAGGAAACCCACACAAACACAGGGGGAACCTGCAAACTCCATACTCCTGGCCAAGTTTTGATCCTGGGATTGAATATTCCTCCTACAGTCATCAGTTGACAGCTCTGACGTGAGGAAGCAAAGCCTCATTCTTCAACTAAGATGGTTACCTTCACACTAAAGTATGATGCAGAACAACACATGGTAATCAATAATGGGGAAATGGTCAGCTGCACAGAGCTCATAAACAATATTGGTGATTGATCTTAAATGCTTTGTTTTTTGGGCACAGCTTTTTTAGGACTTTAGGCAGAAACCTCCACGAGTTGAAAAGCCACATTGATACCTAGATGGGATTACATTTGAACAAGTAGAGTAATATAGTATTTTAAAAGGATAATCACCAGCCATAGAGGTGCAGAAAGAGTCTCCATTCTTGTTCTTGTAGGATCTGAATAAGTGAAGCAAGGTCAAAGCGATTTACTGCATCCCAAAACATGAGGGCATAGGATCCTATTAGTGTTTGTACTCACAAGTAGGGATAGGGAGGGACTTTTTTATGGAATCATTTACATGGTGGAACATATTTTTTCATGCTAATGTGGATTTTCCAGGGAAGCACCTTTTGTTTTTGCCAAGCGTTTTTCTGCAGAAACACATACAACACATTTCTATTTTTTTGTCCAAAATAAAGCTTTATTGAAATAGCAAATAACAGTGTGCAGTATGTTACATTTGCAAGAAATACGTACATATTGTCAAATACAATTACAATGGGGAGGGGGAGCCAAATAACCTAACTGCATGTTGGTGGAATGTAGGAGGAAACCAGAGTACCCGGAGGAAACCCACACAAACACAGGGGGAACCTGCAAACTCCATACTCCTGGCCAAGTTTTGATCCTGGGATTGAATATTCCTCCTACAGTCATCAGTTGACAGCTCTGACGTGAGGAAGCAAAGCCTCATTCTTCAACTAAGATGGTTACCTTCACACTAAAGTATGATGCAGAACAACACATGGTAATCAATAATGGGGAAATGGTCAGCTGCACAGAGCTCATAAACAATATTGGTGATTGATCTTAAATGCTTTGTTTTTTGGGCACAGCTTTTTTAGGACTTTAGGCAGAAACCTCCACGAGTTGAAAAGCCACATTGATACCTAGATGGGATTACATTTGAACAAGTAGAGTAATATAGTATTTTAAAAGGATAATCACCAGCCATAGAGGTGCAGAAAGAGTCTCCATTCTTGTTCTTGTAGGATCTGAATAAGTGAAGCAAGGTCAAAGCGATTTACTGCATCCCAAAACATGAGGGCATAGGATCCTATTAGTGTTTGTACTCACAAGTAGGGATAGGGAGGGACTTTTTTATGGAATCATTTACATGGTGGAACATATTTTTTCATGCTAATGTGGATTTTCCAGGGAAGCACCTTTTGTTTTTGCCAAGCGTTTTTCTGCAGAAACACATACAACACATTTCTATTTTTTTGTCCAAAATAAAGCTTTATTGAAATAGCAAATAACAGTGTGCAGTATGTTACATTTGCAAGAAATACGTACATATTGTCAAATACAATTACAATTATTATTATTATTATTATTAAACAGGATTTATATAGCGCCAACATATTACGCAGCGCTGTACATTAAATAGGGACAATGGATAAACATACATGTCTGTTCATATTTATAATACATTTTCAAGTTTCAACAAGTTTAATCATGTAAAATAACAAAATAAACATGTAAAAAAACAGCAACAACAGCCACTTTATAAAGGGTAACCAATAGTAAATTAGTTAAGGTGTTGTAAAAAGTGTGCTTTTCCATTTGCCCTTGTGGCTTAAGGATAGAAAAAGACAGAAAAAAGGAGGGGGTATTGTGCAGAAGAAAATATTTGTATCATTTAGAAGGACGGACTCTCTATGAAGTATCGTTGTACACATTTCTATATTCTTGGGAGTGAAAGTTCCACCATAAGGCCCCAAGTGGTATAATATTTTGTTATAGCATCCCAGGATGCATGAAGCATTTCCTTCATTTCTGAAATACGTTCAATTTGAGTAAACCATTCACGTAAGGTTGGCCTAGACATTGATTTCCATAGTCTCAGAATGCACAATTTGGCGGCATACAACACATTCCTTATGTCATTCTCTTGTCATTAAGCAAAGGGGTAAACATCCCCGGGCATGAGATTGTTGTGACAGACAAATGATTTGTACTAATGGGCAGTATGATTGACATTGACTAGGAATATTTATAACCTTCTTTAAAAGTTGGTAGGTATGTGTTTGTCTTCTGGCATTGGACAGCCAAATACCAAAATAAACCCCCAACAAATTTTTATATCTATTTTGGTGGCTCTGTCCTTCAACCTTGGGACCCACAATTTTCAGAAAAGACGTGTTCTGGTATGTTACAAAAAGAGGGGATGCACACTTGCTTCCCCTATTTTGTGTGGCCACAAAAGCTGCATGCCTGGATAAGGGCCTGATTGAAATTAAGGAAAAAAAAAATAGAATAGATAAATGTATACCCAGTAGCCCCCAGACTTATTTTCCATTTTTCAAAACAAAGATTGTTACTCATTACCATCCGCTGGTGATGGATTCATGGTAGACCATGTGTACATGATGGATCTAGTTTATCAATGTTGTCCAAGACTGCAAAAGATAGACTCCAATGCGAGGACAGGGGTGAACCAGCAAACCTGGAATGCATTTCTTAAAAATAATTTGCTGATAGCAAACATTTCAATCGTGTACCAGATCCATTCAAGGTTTGCTGGATTATCTGGGTTCTCCCAAACCAGGGAGAGCTCCAGTCTTGGAGAGCTTTAATAAATCAGGTCCCAAGAATGTTGAAACAACCACTTGTAGAAATGGAAGCCTACAAGAAGGAAGGGTGCACACCTGTGAGGGAAAGATTATTAGAACCCTTTAACTGGAAGTGCAGAAGCAAAAACCTTCATACCAAGAACACCCTGGTCTTGGTATGAAACATATTAAAAATTACTTTTGAGGTTACATTACTATTCTTCATCTTGGGTTTATATCTACTATGTTCTCCAAACTGAAACCCACTGATCTGTCTATGCTGGGACACATTCTCACCACAATGAGCTGTATTTCAATAAATATTGACGAATATGCGTTAGGCATCCTATTAAATATCAAAAGCACATCGGGGCACAATAAAGCTGGTCAATAGATCCAGGCCTTTTTTTTGGATCCAAAAAATACCCCAAAGGGAACTTTGAGCTCCATGGAAATGGCTACCCTGTCGAAAGAGATGCATCCAACAAAATTTTGTTTAAAGTACATCCAACTTCCTTTGGCATATCCCATGAGGTAACATATGAATAATCTACTGGGGGGTAATGTAGGTATATACCCAATAACTAAACAGATGATACCTGAGATCTGTACATACTATATATATATATATGTTTTTTTCTGTATATATATTTTAATGTATACCTCATCTAGTAGTCTGAAATTCAAAAAATGTTGAGCCATACTCATGATATCCCTTCTGATACATATATAAATATATATATATATATATATATATATATATTTTTTTTTTTTTTTTGGAAACAACTTTGAAAACAACACAGAGGACACTACCCTTGATCTGTGCTCCAAATATATATTTCTATTTAGATATTTATAAATATATATATATATATATATATATATATATATATATATCAAACTAACATTTTTATAAAATCCATCCATTTTACACTATTTTGTCTTCATCTGGCATTTACTTGCAGCCCCTAAGCAGTTCCCTTTGCTATTCTTGCCTTCTCTGATGCTGATTGTTCTTTGGTGTGAGCTCAATACGTGTGTAATGAACCTTTGAAAAAGAGACTTGTAAAGCAATTTAGCAAATGCGTACCCTGTGACATTTTTTTCATCCAGACGTCTTTCTGCCTAAGTGTTCAGGTCAAAAAGGGGGATGACTTGGAAGTGAATGGTGAGCAATTTTTCTCTTCTTCAAAACAGAAGAAGCAACTGAAAATGGTTATCACAATCAATTTAAAAACATTTACTAGTTTGTATTCATTAACTATTCATATTTAAAAGGTAAAGCACCCATAGGCAGCTCAATGCACCCAATGATCAACTAATAGGAACTAATTATATTCTACATTGTTAAGTCAGTGCTGTTGGTAAATGTTTTGTTTTTGTGTTTTTAAATGTTGCCTAATGCTTAAAAAACTGACCTTTAGCAGCAGCGGTATAATTAAGTCTTATAGACTCTTATGCAGAATTTGGACCCACAATCTGCCCTGCTACTGCTGGTCTTATAGATATAGATCCAAAGTACCCAGTGTTAATTTTTGACAAAGCACCTATAATTTAGCACAATTTAAATCGGGAGCTCCTCTTTAGATCAGAGTTCTCCATGAGAGAAACCCATCCTGACACCTGGACCCCAACTTCATATCAGAGTCCCCCTTTTACTCTTTGATCCCCCTATATCAGAGGTCCCTCTTCATATTTAGGGCCCCCTTTACTTCATAATCTTACATTTACATCAGTAGTCCCCTCGACCTGTGTTAGTGCGGACCCTCAGCAGCTCACCTGTGAGTTTAACTGCACTGGCCACACACTGTTATTAAAGGAGCCAACGGTAGACGTCTTCTACTTTGCCTGGCCCTGAAAGCATAGCTAGAAGAAAGAAGCCAAAAGTAGAAGACCTCCTCTATTATGTACAACAATGAGCAGCCAAACAGTGGTCATGAAGGGGGCCCCTGTAGGTCCTTGGAGTAAGGAGCCCAGTCTTGGCCAAGACCTCTGCAACCCCATTGCTTCCTTGCAGTCACTTCCTCTCTACATGCACACAAGAAATAGCTTGGTATGCTCCATAGCCTGTTTGGTGTTAAATATGCTATGAGTGAGGAGGTGTCTTGAACATTTTAGTTTGTAACAGATAATTTAGTTATTGTAGTTTTCTGAATTATTTGCATTGAGATTTTTTCAATTGTCTAATTGCCATCTGTTTCTTAATAATTCAGTATTTGGTCTCTTACCACTCACTACAACTCCTGATGAAGTGGCTGCAAAACGCTTTGAGTACTTTGGATAGGACTACTTCATGATTTAAGGATTTTAGTGTTAGGATGCATTGTATGTACTATAAATCATGCTAATGTTACATGCAGGGGATTTATTAATTAAAGCTACATTTTATTGTTGATTTGTGTCTGAAAAATTGCCTGTTATCTATCGTTGTCTATTTAATTACCATTTTAGTAATGTGGAAAATTTGTGTTTTTTAAACCCTATCAGAAAATAATATTGAGTTATATATCTATCTAATATTATATTTATATGTATCTATAGATATTTATATGTAATGGGGTTTAGATTAACTTGAAAAAATGTGGCTGAGAACTTGAGAATTGTACATAGAGCTCTCCAAAGTGCTTCATATGAATTTTATAAAACTTCATATATTATATTTGTGTTGGAGTACAATGTCTTTATTAATAGCATGAGTTGTAAAATCCGCTGTCATACATCTGCCCCTTTGGCAACACAATATTTGCATATATGTCACACAGATATGTTTCTTGCAGCCCCCTCCTCTCTCTGACACAGAACACATCCTTCCCTTATAATGATTTTATTCCAGCCGTCTGACGGATTCTTCTATCCCCTCTGACAGCAGCATGTTTCTGTAATTCTTCTTCTCTTCCACTGCAGATCCCCCCTGCTCATCACAAGCCTCTCCAGCACCAATGACTACAGTCTGACTACAGGCAGGATCATGAGTGCATATCCATAGCAAATGGCTTAAATCTTTCTCCACAACTTGGACCATGGAGGAAAAATATGTGTCAACTCTACATCCACTGGTGGACTATGCAGCCGGAATCTTTTTGTTAATTATAGGTAAGTGTTGACTTATTGGGATTGGTACGAAACATTGGGGACCACACACTTTACAACATCACATTGGAGAGTCAACTACATTTAGGTTGGGCTGTACAAAGTCGAAAATCACATCCAAAACTGGCTTGCTTGTCATGAATCCGATCCATGTTTCTGTTCTGATTGCATGTCGAATTCTTCTTGAGCCAACAGGATTGCAATTACGTTTACCAGAAATAATTGTTCATGATTGTTTTGGGTGATAGTTTAGGAATGTTGACCATACAAACAAACTATGCTAAGCAGCTGGTTCTGTTCTATGGAAGGATGAGCAGAGGCATCCCACCACACAGCTGTCATTAGCAATCCAACTCAGCAAGCAACTCAATGAAGTTGGGGGACTGCTGTATAAATACTAGATTTTTACCTGAGATGATCATGAACTAGTGTTTTAGGTAACTAAAATCAGTAAGGACCCCAAAGCTATGCCATGGCAGATTGATGTTGTTGAGGGACCACTGTGCACATTTTGGATTGTCACCTAAGTCAAGCACCACTATTTGTCTGATGTGTGTATAATGGTGCCCTAATGTTGTTCAATATTCCACCATTGCAGATTGCTGATTGTCCCATTGGGAACGACCACTGCTCACTCCTATACAGGAGAGCACAATGTGGTGCCGCTTGCTCGTCTTACCCTCTCCATAGATCAGAACAGTGCTCTGTGTATAGAGCTCATTCATTCATCTTTCCCTGGAACCAATCACAAAAAATCAATTTAAACTTCTGTACGGGGCTTTAGCCTTCTTATACCAGCATCAGATGTTCCCAGTATTCTAATGCCATTCTATAGATAGTTGGAGTGTGAGAAAAATTAGGATTGTGTTTAGTTGGATTTATTCCGTATCTTCAATCAATATCTTGCAACTGTTAAATTTTTTAAAACCAAAACCTTCTTTCTGGCTCTGATGTTGTGTCTGATACATATGTCAATAGAAATAAATGCTACATAAAAAATAAATAGGACTTAGCTGCAGAAATACTTATATTGTACTGAACTTTTTTGATTGCTGTTTTTCATATGTTGGAATGGAGGTATGTAAAATGAATGGTGGGTTGGGGGTTAGAGCAAAGAGATTTCAATGGAAATGTAGCCACAACCTAACCGATTACTTTGCATGGTCATAATAATTATCGGATGGGTGGCAAGGAAAGTCGATTCTTTTTTTTAGTAAAAGGTTTTCCTTTTTTGGAGGCTATGTAGAGGAATAAAATTAATGTTGTTCTTTTCATTGAGCAAAGGACAATCTGAAAATGCAGTAACCTGATTATTTTTGTTTCTTTAGTGCTTTATCTTAATTGTGTATGTTCCTATTCAGAAATAAATAATTGCATGCATTATGTCTCCCTGTTACATTACATAAATGTACTTTTATATAAAGCATGAACATGACACATGTAAGATTTGCAGCTACCCTAATATATTCTTTGCATGTTCTTCCACCTTTAAGAAGGTGATCTTACTGTTCATATCTTCATTGCTGAAAATGTTACTGGTCCTCTAGAGTAGGTAACTACATATAGTTTATGTATACAAATTCCGACTTTTTGATACGTTGAAATATGATATACAGGTTATAATTAGGTTTCCTGCACTTAGGAACTTTAATGTTTTTGGAACACCTAAGGTATTACTATTTGGTCTTTTTTGCAAAGCCCAGTACCCAGTAACAAATCAGAATTCATAATTTATTTTTTTGACAGTCAAAACCGGAGAGCTGTTTGGGTCTTATGACCCAGGCGCATCATCTCGTATAGTGATCTTGCATAGTTAACAAAACTTATTATTACCTGGACTGCTTGAGCATAATGAGGTTGTGGATCTGGTCTCATTCTAGGAGAGATGCGGTAATAACTTTAGTTTTAAAATGTAGTTTTAAACTATTTCATGCTTAAAGAGGAACTATACTCAGAAAAAAAAACAAAAAACAAAAACACACTTACCTTCAATCATGCAGGGCAGTCCAATCACTCCGGAGGTGTCTTTCATCGGGTCCTGCGTCCAGTCGGCATCAGTCCCGGAGCCGGCGCTCCGGTTGCCGCCATCTTCGTCTTCTCTTCCGGTTTCCCCATCCTACATCACCTGACCCAGTCACAGGATCGGGTGACATAGGATGAAAAAAAAAGTTGCTGATCTCATTGCGCATGCCAGATGTTCAGGCATGCGCAGAAGGAGCACCCAAGAGCCTCCCTACTCTACCCTTTTATGTAAAGTGAAAGTGCCCTACTGCTGCAGGCATTTTTGGGGTCTTGATCATTCCTGGTAGCTGGCTACGAATGGCAAGCTCTTAAAATCTCCATTTAAAGTATAAAAAAAATAACCTGTGATACCTTTCCAGGCTACTGCTACAATGCTAATTCCAGAAGGAATTTGACTGTATGTGTATGCATGAGATCGGCACTTTCTTCAGCCCAAAATCGCCCCCTGCAGGCTTCCTGTTCAGTCTTCACTGCTGCGGCAGTAAAGAAGGAAGGGGAGGAGTCTCTGTTCTTTTTTCCTAAAACTTTTAGATGTTGGTAAATGGTACTAAAACAATTGAACACAAACCAGTCTGTGGTTTAAATGTGTCATTGTTAATGACTGGACAAATCTGATGAATAAATTCCTAATATTGGTCATCCACATACACACTTGCATTTCCCAAAAATTGTTTTTCCTGTAATTTTGTGGAAGTTGGAGACACTTCCTGTAACAGTAGTTATCTATCAATATTACTAATCTGTTTGATAAATTTGCTTGGCCAAATTGGACAACAATTGGACAAACAATTAGACAAAGTGTATCTAAACCTATGAAAAAATATGTAATATGAGTCATCTTATCTGTCAAGGTGGAGAAACTCTTTCCTGTCAATAAGCTCCCGGTAAAAAAACTTGTTTGGAGATCGGGATTCAACTCTGGTTTATTGTTAGCGTTTACCTAGATATTTGATTGGGCAAAACCTATATTTAGGTTATAGTTGGAGCCGGCTATGTTGGGTAAGCCCTTAATCTGTGTCTGGTCCTCCAATGACAAGCTTTCCTTGCTATCATTTGCAACACTATTCCTGTACATTGGCAGTTTTGGGTGTTTCGGAGTTTTCCCATTAGACCATATAGGCCACAGCCTAGAGTACCATGGCCCTAGGGCAAACATAGCTGCACAGTCTGTTCTAAATTTATGTTTTGTTATGTTTTATTGCTACTTATAATCTAGGCAGAAAGAGCATGCCAGACAATCGAGATTGGACATTTCAGCAACCATAAGCACTGCTTTCTCACTTAAAACTTCACAGATTCTACCAGCAAACTGTAGGGTGTATATTCTGTATAGACAGTAGCTAGAACATTAGGAGAAGAGCAAATGGTGACCAAACTGACTGTTTGTACCTTTCTAGGCTTAGCGTTGGTTATTCCATTTCAGCACTGACTGCGTTTCTGCAGATGTTTCTGGCTGTATCATAATGGAATTCATTGTGTTTCTGATGACAGGTTTACCAATTAATGATAATTGCTAAGAAGTTATTTCTCATTTGTCCTGTTTTTTAAGCAATTCTATTTTCTCAATGTATAACAAATGTTTATTCCACTGTCTCAATGAATATTTAATGTGTAAACAGTGTTCTGTGGGTACAATTGTTTTGTGCTTTGGTGGGGAAGGGGATTTACAGAATCCTCAATTATTGGGTTGGGAATTTAGAGGATTGTTGCTGCAAATGATCTTTCATGAACAGTGTGTAAATAAGCACCGGGAAGGGGAGGAACACTCCGTTGTGCTCTTCTCCATGGGAATGAACAGGGTCGTTCCTGTTTGGCCAATCTGAACGATGTTGGGGGACTGCTGTACACTAATTTTTGCCCTAACCATAATATAAGATACATTACAAAACCAACAGAAAGAAAGGTAACCCCTCATAATGGACGCAGCATTGATCCCACCCAAGGCCTGTTTTAGGGTAGAGCAAACTGGTCTATTGCCCAGGGCCCCTAACTTCTCCATGGCCCCGAATGACAGAATGATAGGGACGCAGGGAGCTAGAATGCTGTGCTTATGAGGCTTCCAGTTATTTTTTCCCAGGGCCCCATTGAATCCTTAATTTCACCAATAAAGTCACAGAGAAATAAAAGATATAATCAGGTAACTGGACTTTCCAGAATAAGCCTAGAAACTGAAATTTTAGCTTTGGTATTTTACTCTTACAAAAATATTATTAGAGGTTGTACACATTCAATACATCAGCTGTATGTAAGCTGTTCTTATGTACTGAATTATGATTCTATGCAGCATTTCCCACCTTGGTCCTTGAGTTAACAGCCACACCAAGCAATTGATTTTAAATCTACACAATCTACAGTTCGGAAACGATTATTGTATATTCATTGTTTGCCTTTCTTAATATATTTTCCTGCCTTGGTCAATCCAGCCTGGGAAACTGCTTGCAAAATTTAATGAATTAGATATGAAATTAAATAAGATCACGGCTGAACAGAGCTGTCATTGTGCATAAAATGGAATTCCGGTTTAAAAAAAAAAAAAAATGACTGACTAAAAAAAGAGTTGCTGAGAATTAAATACTAAGCAACACAATTACTAGCAGGAAAACACACTGATCTCCAATAAACACTACTATGATGCTAGTAAGTAAATCCTATGTAGCTGTAGCCAAATTCAGCAGGCATTGGCAGTGCTTCTATATGGTTCTGCAGCATCTTGCCACATGATTCTATGCTATAGAACTGAGAGTGGTCAAGGAGACCCTGCTGTTACCCTATAGGTTCATGGTTAATGGAGGTTAGGTGTTTCCGAGGTCATCTATGAATTAGGTTCATGGTTCATTTACGAATTAGGCTCATGGTCTATTGAGATTGAGTGTCTTTGAGTTTTGGTTCATTTTGAAGGTAATTCTACAAAATGGGTTCGAGGTTAGGGATTTTTAAAGTCATTGCATGAATGAGGTTCATGATTCACGTGGCTTAGGTGTTTTGTAGGTCATTTTATGGATTGAATTCTTGGGTAATGGAGGTTAGGTGTTTTGGAGGTCATTCCAAGAGATAGAATATGGATTAGGGTAGGTTAGGCATTGGGATTTTTAATGGGAGAGGTTTGGGGTAACAAGTTAGGTGTAAAAGTGATGATAAGTGTTGGGGATAGGTTATCATTAAAAATCATGGATGATAAAAGGTCTCTGACAGTTCCGAAATCTGCATCCTGATGCCCATGGTGTGTTTCAGTGCCCATAAATCATTTAAAGAAGCGTTTATGACTGCCAGATCATTGATTATGTAGAGCAGCCTTAGTCTGTCATCCCTTAGCAGAAAGCAGATCTGTCATAGTCTATGCCTGAGTGCCCTGCAGCTGGACTCATGATGATATGGGCATTAGAAGAGCACAGTCTGTCTCTTGGTATATTTGTCTTCCAGCAGACTGGCCTGAGACGGCTTCCATGGTTACTCCTGGTATAAGGCATTCTGCCTCAATTTATCATGAATTCTGCAGCTAGACTTATCTATTCTTCCTTCTGCTCCTTATCTTCCACCTCTCTTTGCTTATCTGTACACTGGCTTACATTTCACCAGAGAACCATTTTCAGTTTTCAAGAAACAATTGTATTGTGCTTTGCTTTTAATTCCCGCCACAGCTCTTGCCCAACTTAATACACAAATACACTCCTAGCCGCTCTCTCTGATCCTCCAATGATCTACTAATAACTTCCTTACTCATAACCTCTTCTCATACACTACTCAAAGATTTTTCTAGAGCTGCCCTAAATCTCTAGAACTACCTTCCTCATCCCATTAGGTTTGTTCATACTTTTTGCAAATTTAAAAGAGCCACTAAAACCCATATTTTCAATTGCCTATAACCCACCATTCCATAAACCCCCCCTTCCGTCCTATTGTATTCTAATCAACTTTGGATAAAGATTTTTTTCCCTATGTATATTCATATTTTTGTTGTTTTTTCTGGAATAACTGTAAAGCTACATCTCTTTCCAATGCAGTGAATACAACCACCACCAAAGTTTCCAGCGTACTCCAACTCTACTGGTGGCAAGTCTAAAGGACTGTAGTGGGGGAGATGTGGAAGTAGGGAGAAAGGAGCTGTCTGAGAATGGGAGGAGAAACTCTAGAACTCTTTGAACTCTTACCAGATGGAGATTTGCAGATGCAGGCTATGTTAGCACATGTGACTGTAGTCCAGAATATGGAGGGATTTGCATCCAGAAGATGACAATGATACTGGCATTTTTTTTTTGTGTTTACAGAGCTTAATGGCACATGTTTAAATCTAAACAGACAAATAAAGGTCAGTGAGTCTGCCCACTCTCAGTATATGGCTTTGTTTAGGGTTGCAATTAGAAATAGAATATCTGAAAGGTCACAGCTGAGCTTGCAGTTCAAAAATACTGTTTTGTAAATTGTCAAGATACACCACCTGTATAAAATAATAATTTGACGTTATATCATATTGGTTCACTTAGGGTGTATTAAAGGTTAGACCGCATCCTCCAAGTTTATAATAAATTATCTTTTCCAAGTGGTGGTGCATAATTGAAACACTCACAATTTAAATTTTAAAAACCTTTGCAATGAATTATTTTCCTCTTCAAACAACATGAAAAACATTAATTCCTATACATACAAATTGTCAATGAATGACTAGGATACTGCAATGATGTTGTTTAGTTTGCTTTTAAAGGTCCTTGACGCGTTTCACCCGTATGCTTCATCAGAAGGACACTAGGTTAGCAGCATTCCAAAAATCTTTTCATGTGTTATCAATCAGGTTCATTATATGAATGAATTGTATTTCAAAATAAAGGATTTTCACTTGTGCATATCACCATAACAAGCTTTTTTGTTTGGATGTCATTGCCAATTCTTTGACTGTGCCTATTTCCCCAAAGAGTGCTTTATAATGTCAAAAATCATCTTACATTCTGTCCTTTTTCAGCCTGATACAATAGAATACCTTAAAATTTCAGAGAGTTCTAGGAAGATACAGTCATGGCTCAACCACCTCCTTTGCTCCATTAAATAACACTTTGTAAGTTTTAAGGGGTGCTCACTTGTTCCACTCTCCGGTCCTGCATTTCTCATCCCCTTCTAGACCTAGTCGCCATTTTTTTTCTCAGTAGAATTAAACTTTACGTCATTTCACTTCCACTTCCGAGCCTAGATGTCAAGGACACATTCCCACAGCCTTGATTAAGCCTGGATTAACTAAAAAATAATACAGGGAACAGTGTATTTGTCCTGAGATGAGCAGCGTTCTTTAAATCATTGTGGACTGCTCTCAAACAATGAAAGATACCTGTGATGTCCTGTGACCTCATTAAAGTGGTATTGTTAGGAGACTCATATGTAGTCCAGCACTCCCTGTTTACTCCTTCCGACAGCGTCAGTTGCAGCAGCTAAGAAGATCATGCAAATAGCTGTGTGTCCTCTGCAGTACAGCTTGCGGCATCCCCAGTTTCCCTTTAGCTGTGAATGTTCCCTCAGCATCCCCGGCTCTGAGACTTTGTGCAGCTGAAGGGGATTTTACAGTATGTACTGCAGCCAATGAGTACATGGCTTATGCTGGACCTTCACATTCTGATGATGGTATGGTTTTCTGTTTGATTACTTGTTTCCATATAAAATGAGAGAGATAATGAGAGCAGTGATGAGTAAACAAAAAACAAAGAAATGTAATGAAGATTACCTTGTAAAATCTCAGATCAACAAAATGAGCTCCAATAGTTTTCCTTTTAAAACACACAACTGCATTGTGTGTTTTTGATGTCATTGATGTGTATTAGACACATATGGTGTAGAATATTTACATTTAATGCAATTGTGTACTTTGTGTAGCCTAGCTCTTTACCCGATCCAGTATTTCAATCCAACCTTCAAATTCCTTAAAGCAAATCTGCAAGGATATTATATAAGCTTATCTATTTTATGTATTGAAGTGAATTGGCCAGGAGGGTATTTTTGGCACAGCCATTGCTGGCTAGTCTTCTGGTTGATATGCCTATCTTCTAATGGATCCACTACGAGTGTTTTCTATATGTGATCCATGAACAAATATACAAGTGTTAATGCATATTTCACAATTCATGAATGCCTTTGAACAACTCCTTGACTAAATGACTTGACTTTTTATTCTGCAGCCATTTTGAGTGCGGTGGGCAACCTGGCCGTACTTGCCACAGCTGTAAAATGTTTATCCCATTTGAAGTCTCCAGACCTCCTTTCAATAAACTTAGCCATAACAGATTTTGGTATGGCCGTCACCATGTACCCTCTGGCTATCTCTTCTGCTTGGAACCATGCCTGGATTGGTGGATACCCAACTTGTTTGTATTAAGCCCTAATGGGATTCTTCTTTGGAGTAGCCAGTATGATGACCCTAACAGCAATGGCAGTAATTCGATATTTGGTGACCAGCACAACCACAAGCACTCGTAAGTATGAGGATTCAAAACATGATAACATATAAGAACTCTGTTCTGTTCTGTTCTTTTTACTTTAAGGACAAGGGGACGCTTTTTGCATCTGGAGGAAAAGAAATCTCTGGATAAGGAAGGGATTCTTGACAGTATAGTGTGTGAAAATGTGGAATAGGCTCATTTTGGTAGTAGTTTCAGCAAGTTCTATAGATTGCTTTAAGAAAAACTGGATGCTTTTCTAGAAGCACAGACGATAACTGGGTATTTAATTTTTAACAAAAGTCAACAGAGACTGTTGATCCAGGGAACATCCGATTGAGATCAGGAAGGAATTTTTTTCCCTGTTGGAGCAAATTGAACCAGGGTATTTTTGCCTTCCTCTGGATCAACTTTGTCTATAGGGTTTTCTATTTAGGATATATTTATTAACTATAAACTAAAAGTAGAGATTTGAAATGGATATACTTTTGGGTTGGGGTTTCTCTACGAGAGGATCTCAGGGGGATACATTCCAAATCAGAAGGTCAGCAAGAAAACGCCAATAAAAATCTAAAAAAAATCTTCAAAAGTAGATTTAACATTTTTGAGTGAGGTTTTATTTCCCAGTAATCAGACTGTACTGTGATACTTTGTAGCAAATCACAAAATAAAAATAATTCAGCAGAAGTTAAGCTGCATCAGATTTCTGTGAACACAGACACAATGTTAACAGGCATTGTGATTTATATAATTGTCACCTCTGAGCCACCATTCCAGTTCAGGTAGAAGATACTAACTTTGGATGGAGTCTGGACAAAGATCCGTTATTACAGAGAGAAGGCAGATGAAGACTTTGTGGAGCAATACTGTCAGTATATTTTCTGCTAGATTGGTCACACTTTCTTTTATATAGAACAATCAGATGGCACTGGCTAGTTTTCCTATTGACAGTTCTAAAACTATAAATGCTAGGGCCACTTAAGCCTTCAAGTTTGTGCCCGCATGTAGCCAAAGGGGTCCTATGGCAACTTGCCTGTCCAACCAGAATCTTGTAACTTTACAGAATTTACTGATAAGTGTAAGTATCTCCTAAAACTGTTTTGTTTTGCAGGTAATGCTATTAAGAAGAAAGCGATCTACATCCTAATAGCTGGCATATGGCTTTATGCATTGCTGTGGGCAATATTCCCATTGGTTGGCTGGGGCCACTATGGGCCAGAACCATTTGGAGTCTCTTGCACCATCGCCTGGGCTGAGTTTCAAAATTCCACCAATGGATTCTCATTTATCATAAGCATGTTCATACTGTGCACACTTACGCCAGCTGCTACTATCATCACTTGTTATACCAGGATAGCCTGGAAGCTTCATAAGGCCTATCAAGAGATCCAAAACTATGACAAGATCCCAAATGCTGCAAGAGTGGAGAGGAAGCTCACCCTGGTAAGTACATACAAAGGCCCAATAAATCTAAAATTCAATATTTATTATATAAATAACTAATATAGTGCATATACACAAATATAAACCAAGGCACCTACTTTACCTGAAAAAAAGGAGTAATACTTTGACTGCAGTATAAACATAGGGTTAAAAATACAGAAATTCAATAGAAAGGCCAATAAAAGTAATGAATGACTTGGTTATAATGGGTCATCCGCTCCTAAATGGTCTTTTGTAGATGGTTTTGGCCACCAGTAGGTGGAGCTGTGCCATATTGGAAACATAAACTTGCTTATTGGCTTTATTCACCTGGGACCATAAAAACAAAATACCAGCTCACCCTTATCTGCTCCCTCCTTGTACACTGCCTGTCAAAAAAAAAGATACAAATGCAGTCTCAAATAGTTCCCTAGACCTACTTTAGTTTAGAATATGGCAGGTGGTATTGCTTTTATAGGCTTATGCAATGTCACAACAGGTTTGCATTATGTTTCATCAAGATCCCGTATCCATGATGGGAGAGTCGGACCGCTGTGCCCAAGTCTTCTCTAGCACATTCCAATGGAGCGGAGTTGTGGGGTGGCCAATCAATGTGTGAACATGATGTCTCATGTTCCCTGAACCACTCTTTTACAATCTGAGCCCAAAGAATCTTGGCATTGTCTTCTTGGAATATTCCTTGCCATCATGGAAGAAAAAAAATTAATGGAAATTTAATGGAAATACCTGCCCATTCCATATATTCAGGTAGGCAGCTAGCCTCATATATTGGGCACATGCCATTGCTGAACCTAGACCTGATCAACTGAAGCAACCCTAGATCAGAACACTGCTTCACAGGCTTGTGTAATCTAACCAGAATGCACAGTCCATGTTTTCCACTTCACTGCAATAGTGCAAATCCAATGACCAAGTGACATTTACAGGTCAGGTGACTAAATTGTCCTATTTGATTTTCACTGTGCTCAGCCAGCTTTGGACTCCAAAAGTCTACAGAACACAATTCATAATTTTGTAGAGCACATTTCTTTATAGATGTGCAGTCTTATTTTCTTTTATGACCATGGTTCAGGGGTGTGTTACATTTTTTAAGTGAGTCCAAATGTATTCAGTTACAGTGGTAACTAGTTTTATTGGGTAATAATAAAAGCATATAATATTGAATTACAGACCTCCTTAAAATGTTGAGTGCCCCATGAAAATGTTAATATGGTACACTGAAATTTCGAGTTATGCCTATGGGTGACAAAATCTACTTTCTCTTGTTCGGTAGTTTGCATATTCTAAGTAAGGCTATATATGAAGAAATCCCCATAGTGCACTCTAGCAGTTATTTTTAATGCAATGATCACAGGAAACAAGGGACGGGGCATATACAAGAATGTAGTCATTCAAATGTCCCTAGGGCAATGTAATGATTCAGTACAACTCCAAATGAGACATCCTAATAAGTAAGCCTTTCCCAGGAAAACCATGAAGATTGCCATTGTTGACCTCAATCTGAAGATGTTGGCTCCATCGTATGTCGCCATTCGTTTCTTCTGTATGCTTATATTTCTCTATTGACTGAAATGAAGTAAAAGCCAGACTGCTATCAGAAAGAAAAGAAGCAATGGCAGCTTCCATACTTCTATCTCGTAAGGTCTACTTGAAATTTGATTTGTTGCTTTGGGTGACTGGATCGTCATAGCCTTATTGAATTGCTCTTATGGATTTGCTCTAAAGGTAACAATTGAACTGATAAATTGGTAAACAAAAAAAATGCACCGCCACCACTTTTTGGTTTTAGTGGAATTTTAGTACAGTGTAATGATTCACCTCTGTTTCAGTTCAGCCCCTCACCTTCAAAGATTTGTATTGCTATGGCAGATATAGGAGGTTAGGTTGTTAACTGGATATGGTGGAACATGCAAGATGGCTCTGAGCTGAAGATGCCAAAAAGAAAGCAGAGAAACCAAGGCTAAAACCAGGTAGCAAGTCATGCTTAACTAACTCTTACATATGCTAACTCCCTAGAGCTGCATAGTAACAAAAAACAACATGAAGGCAAAGGGATCAAAGTCTTAAGCCTGTCACTTTCATTATACAATATTGGAAGAACAAAGTGTCCCCTTCCCCTTCGCCCCTTCCCTACTCTCATCCTTCACAGCTTCATGCTTCCGTTTACATGAAATATTCGTGATAAATGAACACAACAGTAGAGGTCATTTTAAAAGTTAACCTATATTCATGAAAACTATTTTCCTTTTATGTTCATTAGAACATGGTGACTCTTTTTGAGAACAGTTATTAGTCACCAGCTCCAAATGAGCACTTACACTGCCTGTCCAAAAAAAGGGACACACTCATCCTTACACATTATTTAGCCGGACGTCCTTTAGCTTTAGCTATGGCAAACATTTGCTGTGGCATTGTTCCTCCATAACCTTATGCATTGTCACAGCAATTTTTTCCATCCAGATTTCCATTATTCTTCACTGTCATCTTGTATTGATGATGGGAGAGTCTGCCCAATGCCCAAAGATTGTCAATGGGGTTAAGGTATGTACATGGTGATCAATCCAAGTGTGAAAAAAATATGTTACCTGAACCACTCCTTACCCGTTTGATTTCAATGAATCCTTGCATTGTCATCTTGGAATATGCCAGTGCCAATGGTGAAGGAAAAAATCTATTGATGGAAACACCTGGTTGTTTATATAATTAGATAGTCTGTTGCCCTCATTTTTTGGCACATAACATTGATGAACCCAGACCTGACCAACTGAAGAAACCTTAGATCATTGATCCCACAGGCATTCCAGATTATAACACTGCCCCCACAGAAACCCCAGATCAAAGCACTGCCCTCATAGGCACCCCAGATAATAACACCGCCCCCACAGGAACCCCAGATCATAGCACTGCCCTCACAGAAACCCCAGATTATAAACTGCCCCCACAGGAACCCCAGATTAAAGCACTGCCCTCATAGGCACCCCAGATCATAACACTGCCTCCAAAGGAACTCCAGATCATAGCACTGCCCTCACAGGAACTCCAGATCATAGCGCTGCCCTCATAGGCACCCCAGATCATAACACTGCCTCCAAAGGAACCCCAGATCATAACACTGCCCCCACAAGAACCCAAGATCATAGCATTGCCCTCATAAGAACCCCAGATTATAGCACTAACCCCACAGGCACCCCAGATCAAAACACACAGGCTTGGGGACCTTTTTTCTGGTCAGGCAGTGTATACCTTCTACCTCAAGCATCTAAGTTTTCATGTTATTGGTTAAGCCAACGCAATGGCCACAACCAGTGTTCTAATAAATTATGTATTTTGTTCACATTGATCTAAGAATGAAGGACATAGGACAATGTAGGAAGCAGTTCATTAACACTGGTCAGTAAGTGCCTCAGCAATGCAAATGGTTTACAGAGATAGTGTAGTATAAGTAAGGGTGTGGGTGCCGCTCATAGAAAACAAGGACCAAATAGTGATGTGTTTATATTATAATTTGTCTTTTTGTTAAAGTGTAACTGTTTTCTAGTTTATATAAAGTGGAGAAGAATCCATGTAAAAAATGCTAGAACTCCATCAAGTTTTCAGTGTAATTTTTAGACCTCATTGGGCACATTGACTTCTACTTCTTGCTGCAAGGAAGTGGGGGAAATATTGCATGAAAAACGAGAAGACGAAGAGTTTACTGGTCCCCTATTTTACCAAAAAACAGTTCTTGTATTACTGTCTGTGTCCCAAATAAAGACTTCCTACTTCTTTCCAAGTGGAAAATGTATCACCAGGACAGGAAGGGAGGAATAAGCTTTCTTTTGCTGTCCTGGATGCCAGAATGTTGAATGACAGTGATCCGTTCCTCCTCACTCTATCCATGCCAGAAAAGAAAATTTTGGAAGAAAATGAAAACTTTAAATGAAGACAGTTTTTTTATGAATTTTAAGAATATCACTTAATGAGATGAGAATGAGAAAATGAGCTTAGCAGTGTGTACAGTATGTAAGAAAAAATATTTATTTCAAGACCTTTTCAGATGCAGTGAAATAAAAATCACTTTACAAAACCTAACAATAATAGATTTTTGTTTTATTGTGCATTTTTTTTATTTTTATATTTACAGTATAGCTGAAGGTGATTCCGGTAGAGTGCTCCCAAAGTGGATAAATGATGTCCAAATACCCAACGTCATTTTCCTTCTACTTGGCATCATACTAATGGCTTGACGCCACTTTGTTGCATGAATACATGTCATGAAGATGTCAAGAAAGCCAATTGTTCAATTTCATACCTGACCTACCCCCTTGTCATGACACTAATGCATTGACCCTATTTTCTTGAAAGTCAGATGTCAGTGGATGAACAAGTTGTCCAAATACCTACCCTAAATTTCCATTCCTGACCTACTGTATACTCATGGTTTTGCTGACTTGCATTGGATGTGACTCAATGCATGTCAGTCACCATCTAAAGTCCTTCCCAACATAAAGTCTTCAACTTACAAAGACGAGAACATGCTTTTATTCAAATTAAAGATTACGGTTAGCATGGATTGAAGGTGTGAAAGCATAGACATTTCTCCATACTGACCTCTACAAAAGGATGATTTTCTTGTTATCACTAAGCTGGTATAGATTGGGAAGGAAAAGTTTGTCCATAAATGGAGCTATTGCCGAAAAAACACACAGAGCTGTCCAGAATAGAATTTTATGGAATCATTTTTTCCTGATCTCTTTTATATGTCCACATATCTAAACCACTGATGTAGCATTCCTGCCAATGAATGTTGGCTATATTCAACTTGATCAAGCTGAAATAAATCTTAACAGGGAAAAAAAGAACTCTAAAGCTGCAAACAGATTCCAATACCCAAATCCCCTTAGACAAATTACAAATTATATTTTAAAGGGAACTTGTACAATGTTTATGTTCAGTTCTAAATACATTTGAGGGTGCATTTTTAATCAGATAAAGGACTACCTAAAAGTACTTAATAATTACTTTTTAGTCAAATAATGGAGCCCTTAGTAAGGTTCACATTTAAAATCTAGACAACTGTGCAAAAAATAGATTAAATGATTCAGAGGAGGGCCTCCCCTTCCGTTCTTCTTTACTAGTACAATAATATTTTAGGCTTACATAAGCTCTAACAACTTGTCTTGCTTTTGATCAGTAAAAAAAGAAAAACATTTAATATCTCAATGGCTATACATTGGCTGAAAAATGAGCTTGAGCATGAGATTTTGAGTGACAGTGACAAGGACCAAATCATGACATCTAGGGTAAAACATCTTCCAAATAGCAGGTTGTGGATATTCCTGGTTTACAATGGTTATTACCTATTAAAACTAGTCCAAGAAAGTGCAGCTGGTGAACTGGTGATGGGATCATAGATTCCCAAGGCTTATAGATGTGCATCTTGGTAGGATAGTTTATTGGGCCCAACCCCCAGTAGACCTATTGTAGCCCATATTTCCAGGAACACTTAATTCTGGCCATAAGTGACGTCATCAAAACTCACAGAGCATTGAAGCCAGCTGTGTATGGGGTCCTCCTGCTCCAGAGACGTACTCCTGCTCAGTACAGTGGTATATCTTCAGTTTAAGGTCATCTACAGCAGTGTGGCTGGTCTTGGGGTATTAGCGTAAAGATTTAATCCTTCCTGGAGGCTCTGACATGTACAAGAAAAGCCCTGTCTCTACCAAGATGGCCACCTACCTTTTCTCTATGTAGTTTTCTGAGTAATTCTGTTATCAATGAAAAATTACAGGAATGATCCCTGTCAAAGTACTTCAATGGGCTACTACATCACAGTCTAAATAAGACCCCAAACCCAGTTTCTATGCAAAAACTTGGCTCCTAAATTAGTAAAAATCTTTCCTGACAGCTCCATGTCAGCATACCAATGGTTTAATCCTCTTGCTCCTCCTACTCCCAGGATTGTAACTCAATAAATTAGACATAACCCCAGCATCTGGTGTTCGTTCTTTTACCTCTTTTTGCCTACCACGTTGGAGTAAAGCTCTGATTGACTCCTGAACAAGTGATGTTCCCCTGCATCACACCAACGGGGTCCTTTTTGATGGAAGCCCTCCTGCTGGGCCCCCTGGGGCCCTATAAGCTGCTAAATTCAGCTCTCTGGCAATAGGGTTTTGCCTCATGCCTTTGTTATGCTTGCTCAGATCTGCTATAGTTCACCTCCAGCTTATATACAACTGTCCTAAACTTCCCTGTGCGAAGTGTTTCTGCACACATAGCGTACATTGCGGTGTCCCCTGTTAGCTCCCTGCATGTGCACGATGACGTAGGACGCCAAACACATAGGTCTTTAGCTGTGAAACTCTTCCCCCGATTGGCAGGAATAGAGTTAATAAATATGCTGGCAGTATTATGATTAAATGTCCTTTATAAAGCTGCCAGACAGGTAAGTCTTCCTGCTCTACCTATTTTACTTTGCTGGTTAGTGTGAATAGGCTGATAAGTGCTTTTGTTGCATTTAGGTGCTGTCAAGCGCTGTCTCTCACATGCCTACAGGTTAATTTAAATCATATACTATTTCTTGCTCTATACTTATGGAGCAGAGGTTTTAGTACTACCATTTTTATTACACAGTATGGATTGATCTGAGCCAAAACCCAACAAAGACCAGCCTGGCCTAAAAAAGTAAATGGGGAACTCTCTTTTATTAGAGTTTTTTTTAGATCACTGTGACCTTTAACACTCCCTTTTATGTGTATTTTTTCTTGGTCCAAGTCCCAATTTGCAAGATATATCATCTGCCCATACTACCCGAAGTAAAAGCAGAGGATCAGTCTCAATGAGGAGCAGATACCCCTCAGGAAATAAACAAGCTTGACCTAGTAATACCTAGGGCCACCAGAGGCAGATCAGCCTTTATCCCGCACGATAAACGCCTAATGTAACAAAGGAAAAGGATCTCCAGAAGGGCCCCACCTGACAAGCTGAAAAGAATCCATGAAAAATTAGAGCGATGGTAAAAGCTCATCTGAGTAACAAACTGAACCTCTTCCAGGTAAGTAAGCTTTAGGCGGACAAAATTTCAAACAAATGGGTCCAAGAGACCATTTCAAAAGGTTACTCATGGGCATTCATTGGAACACCAATCATACAGATTGTGACAACCAAAGTTCCCTCTTTCAGTATAAAGAAACAGTACTCCCTTGCTTGCTTGTTCAAGGGGTAATCATACCAGTACCACTGGAACAACGTTTCCGCAAATGTTACTCGCCTCTGTTCTGAATATAAAAGAAGTTTGGAAAATGGTGACCAGTCAAATACCTAAGGACCCTCAACAAATCCATTAGGAAGGAGCAGACTTTTATACAAACAATTCATCCAGCAGATTGACTAATCTCTATAGATCTCTATAGCTCTATAGTCCAAAGGTTTATTCATTTTGCAATAGGCCCCATGCATTTCCAGTTTGTATGTTTCCCCTTTGGCTTGACAACCTCTTCCAGTGTCTTCTCCAAAGTCATGGAGGTAATAGCCCTCCTGCGTCACATGGGCATACGAATATACCACTACTTAGACGATATCCTACTGTTATCAAGGGACATAATACTCCTTCTCTTATAGCAGAGACAAATAGTCCTACAACAACTAAAGGACTTCAGCTAAATGGGGAGTATGGAAAAGATGAATCTTCTCCCTGCCCAGACATTGGTCTTTTCCGGGACACAAACAGACAGCATAGTCAACGCGGTCTCTTTACCTGAGCAGCAGATCCAAATAGCCAAGGAAAGGATTTTCCAGGTTCACATGCAAGTGTCATTTACAGCAAAATCCTGCCTAAAACAGTAGGTCGGCTACCATCCTAATGACATAATTGGCCCAGTGGAGAATGCCCCTTTTTACAAATAGGTTTACTAGAACATTGGAAATCTGAACGGTTATATTTCCATCACTCAAGGAAGTCCAGCCTACTAGGTGGTTAGGCAAACTAAACCTCCACAACTGTCATTCCCTTCTCCCCATCAAATAGGTAAGCCTCACCTCAGATGCCAGCATAGATGGGTGGGGTACATGCTGTCAAAGCCAGATTGTCCAAGGGCCTTTAAGGAACCCAGCCAGCACCTATGTAAAGAATCAGGGAGGCACACGCAACAGACACCTACTGCAGCCCCCATCATAAATTAGGTGCAAGAAACCTGACTCACCCTTCCGCAATAAACATCCCAGGCAAGCTCAACAAGCATGCGGATTACCTGTCAAGAACAGCAATTGACAATAATAAACAGTTTCTACACCAGAAGGTGTTAAAAATAGCTTTCAAGTGGCCTTTCCTCTCCTAGGTGCACCTATTTGCCTCAATGATGCATCACAAGCTGGAGAATTTCATTTCCAGATTACCTTGCTATCAAGCCCTGGGGTTAGATCTGCTGACGATGCACTGGCAGTTCGGGTAGGTCTATGCATTTCCCCTGGTTTGCATGATCCAAATTCTTAAGGCATCTTCTGGAGGAGCCAATTTTAGTATTTATAATCATTACCAATTAGTCAAATTCTCTGTGGCATTAACGTGCAAAAATTGAGCATACGGACCCCTCTCCAACTGCAAGCCTGCAGAACTCTCCTCTCACACGTTGCCCTATTCTACCCGAACCTGAGGAAATTATTCCTGATGGCATGGGTATTACCAGGCCAATAAGCCTTGGATGCTTTGAGCTTGTGGTCCAAACGCACATGAAAGCAAAAAAGTCCAGTAACAATTCTGCTTACAACAGAGTGTGGCAAAAGTTTAAAATATTCATGAGTTCACTTAACTTTGAAGCAAACTAGGTGCAAGTGCAACATGTCCTGGAACTCCTCCAGAAATGCCTAGAAATTGGGCTCAGCCTTCATACTCTAAAAAGGACAAGTCTTGGCCATCTCAGCAATCACATGCCTCCCATGAACCTTAAATCCAATACTGATTCTTTATAGCAGTTGTCAAAATTAAACCTTCAAGAAGACCAAGATTCCCTAAATGTACTCTTGTATTTGATTTCCTTGCATCTCACACGTTCAAATCAACTGGGAATATTTCCTTAGGCCTATGATCAAAGAAGACAGCCTTTTTTGTGGCGGTCTCCTCAGCCACAAGAGTATCAGAAACAGCATCTCTAGAGGCTAAAGAACCCTTCATCACCATTTTCCCAAACCATTCATCACCTTCTTCCCACTAATTCTACATTTCAATCCAAAAGTAACCTCTTCATTTCACCTGAACCAAGAAAGTGTTCTTCCTAGCTTTTACATGGATACTGACCAATAGGTCAGTGATCCTGACATGGGCAGTTCCCTATGCACATATTTGTAAGCCTCTTTATCTATACGCAGATCAGAACATCTTTCTATTGTTCCTTCTGGCATGGATAAAGGAAAGAAAGACTCTACCAGACTCGTGGATTGTTAAAACTATCTCTATGGCATACAGGGCTAAAGGCGTACAGATCTCTGCAGGGGTTACGGCTCATTCGACTTGCAGTATCCCACCTCCTGGGCAGCAGCAGGACAAGTGTCCCTGGATACCATCGGCAAGGCACAAACCTGGTGCTCCATCCACACATTTATATTACACTACTGTGTGGAACCAGCAGCATTGACACATTGACCATCGTTTACTTTGGACAGAAAATACTGTCTACTGTCTCACTACATGATTAAGTGTCTTTGAAAATACCATCCTAGTGTGACCTAGGTATTTCCCATTTGTATTCCAACATGAAGCTATTAGAAAAACAGAAAATTGAAGCATTGGATCCCAAGCTTATTATTGAGGATGACTAGTTACAGAACACCACGTGCTGGGGTTACCTCTAATTTATTGAATTACATCCTGGAAGTAGGAGGAGCAAGGGGATTGACCCATTTGTAGGCTGACATGTCAGAAGAGGTATGTAAGTATTCAATGTTCTGTTTTCCACACACTAGAGAGCCACATCCATCATTTTTGCCTCATATGCCTTGCTGGACACTGCAGCTCACAATGCGAGGGTCCCAGCAATACAGCCAATCCAAAAAGCAATGGCCAGGACTAAGTGTGGACAGCTGCTGGTTACATGCAAGTGGGCCAGCAGTTACTGGTTACTGATAACCAGGGTCCCTGCAAGATCTTCTCGTTCCACTGTAGTGCAAGACAGCATAGTCTACATGAGGGCAACAATTACAGTGTTCCCACCTCATCAACAAGAAGATGTAGAAGGCAAATTTCACTGGCTATTTTAGCAGACACTTGAAACTTTGTAGGGTTTCCATGCAGCTTCTTTTTTCAAACCACATTACCAGCTGGAATACTGCTTTTTCCTCCCTGTTACAGGTCTTTCATATAACCAGCTACCTTAGTACACTTCTGCAGGCTGAGCACAAAAACTGATGTTGTTATTTGTTTATATCACCTTCTTTTCTTATTACTATCTCCCTCCGTCTACTTTCCATTATAAAATAATTACTGTAACATCAAGTCCCTGCAGTAAGAGTGCAGATGTTTTTATCCCTATTAGCATAAAAGCATCGCTATAAAGAGAGCCCTTTTTGTTTTTTTTTAATCTTGTAATGGCCATTAAATACCTGCAGCTCTTTTGTTACCTGATCTACATGATTATTCACATTACTACCTGCAGCTATGAATAAAAAAGGCTTTACTTTAATAGAACATTGGGAAGTAAGAGGCAATGTCTGTTTTATACTCAGAAAAACAGGTTTAACAATGCCAATGTTCCAAACCAACAATTAAATGGACTCCATGTTGTCCAAATCCAATTAATTCAATACATTAGGAATCTCTGACACAAAATGAGTTTGTAAAAATCTTGAGTTTTGGCTGTACTTGGTGCTTGCTTGCTCAAGGACTTTGACCCCGGCGGTATTAAGCCTGAAAACTAACAACAACAACATTTCTCCGGGAACAGGCTTTGCAAATTGAACAACATTTTAGTTGATCCCTACACTGAAATCCAGAACCATGACAATATTTATAGGGCACATCGGCGGGTCTGAACTTCCAGCACATTAAGTATTGCTTCCAAAAATAAAAACATTTGAATTCACACGTTTTCATGATAACAAAGTGTCAGTAAGTGGAATCACATTGAGCGACAATAAAAAGAAATCACTTGGTTTACCTTGAGTGTTTTATGAACACCGAACAATCTCTGCCCGCTGTGATAATGGCGTTGGGTGATCAGACATCATCCATCTGTAAAACTGGTTTGTTTTGTTCAATGAAATTTATTTTGTTGGAAATGTTACATGGCCTCCAGAAATATAAATCCCTAGGTATCTGGGTTCATAGATAAATGGAACTTGTGCTGTACAATAATGATGACCTAAAACTCCAAATATCCATATTAATTGAACCTTTTCAACAGTTATTAGTGCCTATAAATGTACCTTAAAACTCCATATGTAAAAATGTGAGATCGTCTAGGGCACTGACCACTGTTTTCATGCGATTTGGTAATACCACTACAGTGCTGTTCACTGTTCTCCTTGCTGGAAAGGAATTTCTACCTGCAGATCTCCCTGCTTGTTTACAGTAATTGCAGGTTTGGCAGATCTTCATCTCTCTCAGTGCTTCTTGATTGTTTCCCTAGCAGTCACAAGAGGGCCAAGCAAGATGAGACACAGAGAGATGATGAAAAACAGGAATAAAGCAGTAATATGGAATAAAGTAATCCCGTGGAACATAATGCCAGTCCTTTGTACTCTTCAAACTTTTATAGGACACGTCTGCTTTAAAACAGAGCTAAACCCTGCTATATTCACTTTGACCCCGTTACCTTGCAGGGTGCTGCCATCTTCTTCCCTGTTGCCAGTTGCGATCTTTGGTCATCCTAATTGGCCCGGCTGAGGTGATCATTCATTCAATCTTGGCAACCACAGGGGAAGCCGGGATTGCCACACTGCTGCATGCACAGCTCAGTGATTTTTACAGGTAAGAGTGCTAAATGCAGAACGGACTTCACCTGTCCCTTTCTGAAATAAAGCACTGCCTGATCACAAATTCCACTTAAATGGCATTAAGTTTAAAAAGTGTTGTAAGTCATAGCCCAATAAGTTCAATGTAAAGTGGAAAGAATAATTTAGTAGTCAAATTACAAAATATTTTTTTATTTTAAATTACTTTTCAACATATTTATTCAATCTTCTTTTAACATTTACCACATGAAATCCAGAATATTTTATAGCATATAAGAAAAGTCCAGAAAGCAACATTAAACAGGCCAAAGATGATAAAGCTCTCTAGGAGAAACATCAAAAACCCCTCCAACTGATAACTAAAAAGCAGAGCCATGGGAAATGTCCTGGGTAAAGGTCATTGTATTTACAGGGACTGCTGTCGCTTTTCCAGGCTTTGTTCAATATCATCGATTACCTGGACTGCAGCCTTGGGAATTCGGGTTCCTGGTCCAAACACACTGGAGACTCCAGCATTATATAAGAAGTCGTAGTCCTGTAGAAATCAGAGAAAACAGGATATAAATTAGGTAAGAAGGAGGGAAAAGATGAAACTAAGTAGGAGGAAAATATGAAGACCTTTTGGTCTTTCCTGTACTGCAGAGTTTAGACTTAAGTAATGAGGGGCAGTGAAAAAAGCTATCTGGCATTGTTTTAAGGCTTTGTGGGCAGGGAAGATGCTGATTAAGAAGAGAGCAAAGTGATGAATTAGTGTACTGCTCATTCCTTTACTGTTAAATCAGCAGGCCAGGTTATGTTTTGCATAAGAGGTTGAAACTCCAGCTGTGCTGCCTGGCATGGGTAAGAGATTACACAGCTTGCTGCATAAAAAGACCCAAAAGGTTCCCATATATGTATTCGACTATGTATTTAGCAGCTTGCAGGGAAATAATTTTTAACCCTAGTTTACCATCACCCATTGTAACAGATTTTAACATTTGTTTGGAGTTTCCACACAAACTGACAGCATTTTGCAACAATTCAGTGAGGTGCAACTACTTGTTTTAGAATTAAAGAGGACGGGCCACGGAACCAGGAACCAGGGAACACTTAATGTGCATTTTTAAAGGCTAAACCCAGTGTTATTCAGAAACATAAGACAAGAACAAATGTACAAATTACTGAAGTGGCAGAAAATAATGGTTTGAATGAAAACAAGAACTACTCCATAATACACAGCAGTGTTCTCCCCAGGCCCTTTTAGCTGGGAGCACTACCCGGCACTTTTCAGTAACCGCCTGGCTGTTTTTGGGTGGTTACTGAAATGTTAAGTCATAATACAGGGGCTGCCATCTGCCTACAGCTTCTTCCCACCCATCTTAAAAAAGTTCTGGAGAGAACACTGCACCGTGTATTCCCAAATGTGTTTGAAGGCACAGTGTTCATAAATATGTGTTAACATACTGACAATGCATTTGGTACATTAACATTCATATCTATGTATTGTACTCAGCTCTTTATAATATAAAATATTTAACTGTTTTCTTGAGGATATCACAAGTAGAGAACAAAATTCTACAAAACAGAATATTTTCCAGCTGGCCACTTTCAGTGTCCGATTCCCTGATTTGACTATACAAACTGCATGCCACTTAATGCTATGTAAACTTTTTCCTGCCAAGATCCCAAGTGAAATACGGAATAAAATGCTGATTTCCCCCCTAGAAACTCTATTTATTCATTTGTAGAAAACACATCCAGATCTAGCCAAAATCTGTTTTAAGTCATAACTTTTTACAGTAAAAGGTAGCTGATATTTCAATACAAAATGTAACGATGAAGATAAAATAAAGCTGAACGTAAAACTGCTTAAATTTTCATTTTCTGCTCGAACTCAATGAACTAATGACACCTAATTTAAAACCTTTACAACCTCATTACATATATTATTTTAGCCATAGTTATAATATTATGCAATTTAAAGCAGATTGTAGCTGCTGGAAAGGGCTGGCAGGGTGTTTTACATTGTTTACTGAAAAAAAAAAAAACATTGCCTTTTTAGTTTTTTTATCCTCGTCTCATCTGTGCTGCTGATCTCCTGCAGCCTCTGTTACAGTTTATAATTATTATTTATAATAAACAGTATTTATTTAGCACCAACATATTACACAGCACTGTACATAAATAAATAGGACAGACAGATACAAACAATGACACAGGAGGAGGAGGGGACCCTGCCCAGAGGAGCTTACAATCTAGGAGGTTGGGGAAGCAGCACACACACTAGGAGATGGGATATGGAATGGTGGGTGAGTAGGAAGGGTCACAATTATCTCTACCAAATGTGCATTTGACTGGGTGACAATTGGGAAGTAGGGACAGATAGTAGTTATCTCATAGGAGGAAGCGGCAGAACAGGTTCTTTTATATGGCAGCATTACCAGGTATTATTTTATCAAAAGCTGCAAGCCACCATCTTTATATGGAACCATTTCAAAACATCTCTTTGATCTTAAATGTAAACTTATAGTGGAAGCCCTACTTCCACTATAAGTTTACTACTATAAACTCCACTATAAAATTTGAGATTCAGTTAGGGGTTTATTGAAGAGGGACAGATGAAGTCTCTTCTGCAATAAGTAGTCTTTCCTGTCCGATTGCCATCCAGCTGTCAAATTTTGCCGAGCTGCACACAGAGTTTGTTGGTAGGGTTATCCAGCAATCCTGACTTTCCTTGCGCATGCTACAACTGAATGAACTCCTACGCATGAGTTACATCATACCCGCGCAGCCAATCAGGATGGATGAAGAGCGGGATACGGAAGTAAACAATGGAAGAAGATAAAGGCTAACTAAGGAAAGGGGACAGATAATAATTTATGGGTTTAGTTCCGCTTTAAAAATTTCTCTAATCTGTGAACAAAGAGTTTCCTCATAGTTAATGTGTTGTCTACATTCCAATATCTTCTCTTTAATGTTTGTTTTATTAGCTAAGAAGCGAGTGCTTTGTTCAGCTGGCTTCAAATCTCACTTTTCTGGCACAGAACATCATCATCCTAAAATATATTGGTCTTCACAAGTGGTGGACAGCTTATGTCTGCCAGGTTTTGCTAGTTATGAAAATGCCTTTACGAAAATCTCTCCCACATGCGCTGTTCTGCTCCCTGTAGCCTTCAATATCATTGCAATCTGTCACTAAGATAGTTCATCAAATTGCTGAAAAACTATCTGACCTAAAACTGCTTCGTTTTCTGCATGCTTTGACAGCAGTAGCAAAAATATCCCCTACAGCAGCGGTCACCAACCTTTCAGACCTCGCAGACCACTAAATTCATCATTTTAAATCCCAGGGACCATTAATATGATTTTTTTAAAAAGACATTTGTAAAATAATGATCTTCCCAATGGTGCCGGACGAGCACTGTGGAGGCTCTAAATAATTGATCAGCTCACGGTTAGGTATTACTATTGTTACTATTATCATTAGATGCATTATCTTTGGTATTGATAAAGAAATGCAAAATATTTGTTTGCTTTTTCTCAATCATTATGGGTTTATTTCATTCGAATCTAGGACCAAACAAGAAATGATAGTTATTAAAGTCAAACTATTTGATGCCCATAAATCTAACGGTTAAAAAAAAAAATACACAGTTAAGGTCAAACTTACCTAAAAGAGCATCTGAGAAATAAACAAATAAAAAAAAAAACAATAGGATGAGAATCGGTGTTGGTGGAGCGGGGTGACTGTTGTAATAGTGGAAACAATACTGAAGCGTACGGCTCGGCAGCGGTTGCCTCATACAACTTAAAACTACACTGACGTCACGCTGCGCCTGCCTGGCTTTTCCGTCTCTAGTACAGTGTGTTAATTTAGTTCAATAAAAAGGCAAAAATTGTCATTCAGAATATAAGAATTTATTAGAATATCATTTTTGTTTTATTATTAATAAAACATAAAAATTGCAAATAATGTCCAAATTTTTCTGTGGACCACCAAAATTTTTTCTAGCAAACCACTGGTTGGCGACCACTGCCATACCACCTACATAAAGTATATTTCCAATGTTACTTCTTAAAAATTGTGCAAGAAAAGTAACACCAAATAACTTGGGGGTCAGATTTAGAGAATCAATATATACACATTGTATGGCCTAAAACTTGTAGAAAGCTGACATTCACACCTATATGAGCATGTGGGACATCCCAAATATAAACCATTGGCATGAATATTGAGTTGACCATTTGCTAGCTCAAAAACCTTTACTTTTCTAGGAAGGCTTTCCACAAGTGGGATAAAAGACACGATGGACAAGAAAAGGGATCAAAACATTACCACATGGTTGGAAGGGGAAATTTTTCAAAAATTTTGTAGCACTAACAGTACATTTGACTGGAAACAAAAATAGTATATTAGAGGATTGCCTGTTTTAGGTTATTTAGAGTAATTAAATTCATTCAAATGAAAAAAACTGATAAGATAAATGGGCAACTGTTTTTAAACTGCAAGATTTACATACAGTGAGGTAAAGAAGTATTTGATCCCCTGATGATTTTGTATGTTTGCCCTCTGACAAAGAAATGACCAGTCTATAATTGTAATGGTAGGTTTATTGTAGCTGTAAGAGACAGAATAACAACAAAAGAACGCTCAAAAACCCAGTGCTCATAAGTCAGAGCTTGATGTGCATTGTAATGAGTGAAATAAGTATTTGATCCCCTATCAACCAGCAAGATTTAAGGCTCCCAGGTGTCTTCCCTGTATGCAGGTAACAAGCTGAGATTAGGTGCACCTTCAGTAAGGGAGTGCTCCTAATCCAAGCTTGTTACAGTACCTGTATAAAAGACACCTGTCCACAGAAGCCATCATTCAATCAGATTCCAAACTAGCCACCAAGACCAAGACCAAAGAGCTGTCCAAGGATGTCAGGGACAAGATTGTAGATCTACACAAGGCTGGACTGGGCTACAAGACTATCACCAAGCAGCTTGGTGAGAAAGTGACAAGAGTGGGTGCGATAATTTGCAAATGAAACAAACACAAAATAACTGTCAAACTCCCTCGGTCTGGGGCTCCATGCAAGATTTCCCCTCGTGGAGGTGCAATGATCATGAAAACATTGATGAAGCTACCCAGAAGGGGGGAACTTGTCAATGATCTCAGGGGAGCTGGGATCATAGTCACCAAGAAAACAATTGGTAACACACTGCGCCGTGAAGGCCTGAAATCTTGCAGAGCCCGCAAGGTCCCCCTGCTCAAGATAGCACATGTACAGGCCTGTCTGCAGTTTGCCAATGAACATCTGAATGATCCAGAGGAGAACTGGGTGAAAGTCTTGAGGTCAGATGAGATCAAAATTGAGCTCTTTGGCATTAATTCAACTGGCTGTGTTTGGAGGAGGAGGAATGCTGCCTATGACCCCATGCTTTGGGGGTGTTTTTCTGCTAAGGGAACAGGACACCTTTACAACATCGAAGGGACAATGGACGGGGCCATGTACCGTAAAAACATCGGTGAGCACCTCCTTCCCTCAGCCACGGCATTGAAAATGGGTCATGGATGGATATTCCAGGATGATAATGACTCAAACCGCACAGCCAAGGCAACAAAGGAGTGGCTCAAGAAGAAGCACATAAAGGTCCTGGAGTGGCCTAGCTGATCTCCAGACCTTAATGCCATAGAAAATCTGTGGAGGAAGCTTAAGGTTCGAGTTGCCAAACATCAGCCTCGAAACCTTACTGACTTGGAGAGGATCTGCAATGAGGAGTTAGACAAAATCCCTCCTGAGATGTGTGCAAACCTGGTGGCCAACTACAAGAAACGTCTGACCTCTGTGATTGTCAACAAGGGGTTTGCCACCAAGTATTAAGTCATCTTTTGCAAAGGGATCAAAACTTATTTCACTCATTACAATGCACATCAAGCTCTGACATTTGAGCACTGGGTTTTTGAGGGTTGTTTTGTTGTTATTCTGTTTCTCACAGCTACAATAAACCTACCATTACAAATATAGACAGGTCATTTCTTTGTCAGATGGCAAACGTACAAAATCAGCGGGGGATCAAATACTTCTTTCCCTCATATATCAGTGGAGGAGATTTTTGCACTCCCCGTAAAACTTTTACTTGACACAATGCCAGAATGTTGTGCTGAATTTCCCTGCAGTGAAACTGAGCAAAAGGAACTGCCTTAAAAGGAACCAGAACTCAAATGCAATAGCTGTAATCCAAGAATATGAACTTTGTCCTGTGGAAAAAATAATATGGTCCTGGCTTTATTCAAGGCACACTGATCAACTCTCAACATGCAGATTAGAGATCAAAGGGAAGGGCCACAAACTAGAACTGTAAGGGTGCAACCACAAACTGTAAAAAATGGGGATATGCTGAAAAGATAGAGATACATGCAGGAGCATCTTCCTTGGTGTCCACAGTAGGGAAATGACAGCCGAGGTGAATTCCATGCAGAATTTTTTTTAACTCAAATTCAGAGTCCCAAGGTCCAACATGGGTCGAATGCTCTCTTTGAGTTTGGGAAAAGTCATCAGGCTTCAGTAAAATCCCCCAAAAACTGTTTTGCCTTAGGGACTAGGGCAATGACACCTTGGCTCAGAACACCCAAGACGGCTCTTATAAGATTTGTCCAGAAAAATTGTAAGATGGGAGCTGAGAAACCAGGCAGTATCTCTGGGGACCAACACTTGCAGCAAAAATGCAAGCTGTCCAGGTGCCTGCAAAAGTTAAAAAATCTCCCTAAACTCTGAACAGTGGCTTGGAAAAGCAAAGTCACAGCAAAAAATCAGGTTTAGGACAGGGCACACCATCAAGCATTATGGCATTTAAACCACTTGTCAGTTGCATCTTTGAAAACAAAGGATAGGTAGTTGTCCTGTTAATGATGGAAAATGCCCCATCCTCAGTATGTGGTAAATCAGTTTTTCACCTGAACAGATATAAGGTTAGTAAGAGTTTAGGAGGTGAAACAACCAACAACCACAGAGAAAGAAACCATAAAGCAGGTACAGTGAAAAGGTCTTTGCCACTTTAGAAGCTTTACAGACCCAGGAACGAAGACAGCAATGGTAGAAGATACAGGCTGAAACAGTCTTAAATTATTACTAGCAAACTTGTCAGGTACAGACTGAAGTGGCTCCGGGCCAGACAAAGTCTGGAAGCCGCTAAGTTCCCTGGCAGGTCAGAGACAGAATGAAGCATATTTGTAGCCTCTGTGGTCCAAGTCAGTGACTTACTGGGTAACTTTGGTAATAAAGTCACGCAAGACTGTAGAACAAGGGATTAATCAAGCTACACCTAATGATTCCAAAGATGACACAGATGCTGCCTTGAAATAACCAGTATAGATTCAGGAAAGCACCTTACAACAATCCTAGACTCAATATTCTTTCTGGGTATGACTAAGCATAGTCCAGCAGGGTTTGGATAGGGCACTCTTGGTCATGGCAGATATGTGTTACTTGGAAAGCAGCAATTAAAGAGATCAGCTTTCAATGCAATTTACAAAATAATTCAATGTAGTTTAGGAAAAACTCCAGCTTCTGCAAAAAATAAGTTAGTCTTTTACACAGAAGACCTCTAGTTGCCTTTGAAGACATCCATCCTGCTAAGACAACAACAGAAAATTGAAGCATGCAGGTTGGAGAAGGGGTTATCCTGGACTGGTCTACAGTTTTTTCATTGCCACTGACTAAGGTTCCACTGCAGCTCCCAAGGAATTTCCCAGTCTCTTAATGGACAAGAAAGAAACTAATTGATTTTCACCTAATGGCATCAATACATCAAAACATCTCTAATCACAAAATAATCAGCACAGATACCATTCATAGTCATTAAAAAAATCTGAATGGACTAGAATTTGCTTCATATTTTTATTAATAAAATACACAAACAAAAATCTGTTTTGTTCCTATTTATTGATTTGCTGGAGTTAGTTGTATTGACTAGAAATCATCATGCAGTAAAATTACCTGTGGCGGGATGACTCCTCCGCAGATAACCAAAATATCTGGGCGTCCTAAGGCACTTAGCTCTTTGATGAGTTCAGGAACGAGTGTTTTATGACCTGCGGCCAGCGTGCTCACACCCACACAGTGCACATCTGCGTCCACGGCCTGCTGGGCGACCTCACGTGGAGTCTAACACAGAAGAAGAAATAAGAAATTGCTGATTAACAATCCTAGAGGAAAAGCTTAGCGGCTCTTCTCTTGAAACATGTGCAGGCCACACAGGTGGCCGCTAAGCCGCTGACTTCTAAAAAGCAATGAGATGGTTTTAATGAGCTTTGAGCATGAGGGGGGACATTATAATCTCATTTTCATATGTGATAGATGTTGGCAGGGAAGAGAGCAGAAGAAAAATTCTTACCAATGCTTTACAGTTAAAAGGAACTATAGTAGATGAAAGGACACTGAATGCAGAAAAAAAACAACCAATTCTTTTGCTGCTTTCCCTCTAGCTATCCCCTTTCCCCATGACCCCTTTTGACCCTTAACAATGAATTGGCAACAAAATGCAATGGGCACCCTCACTAGCCAACAGGAAGCAAAAAAGATGTGTCACAAAGCCACCATGATGATATATAGTTGCTTCTTTTGCTATTTGAAGAACCGGGTATTTGATGTATTGATGATCTCTAGAGAGAGACTGTGGGTTTGGGCTTTAAGATGTTTACTTTCATCTCAAACACATAATCCAGCAAACCTAGAATGTATCTGGTCCAGGATTGAAAACTTTTGCTAATAGCAAATGGTTTTTAAGAAGTCCATTTCAGGTTTGCTTGTTCTCACAGGTTCTCCTATGATAGCCTATCATCTCCAGTCTTGGAGAGCTTTAATAAATCAGGCCCACCTACTTCCTAAATCATGTTGCCTGTGGAGGTCTTGCTATGATGATACAATGTTACAGTCTTATTACTAGGAAGGGGAAAACTAAAGAAATGCTTCCACCAGCCTGCAGAACATCAGTGAAGCCTAGGCTTGGATGAAGCTCGTGAAGGTACTGCATATATTGGAACAGCTCAGTATTTAATTCACTCAGAGAGATCTACTTTTGGAGCTAGGTTTACAGATTAAAATGAATACTTATTCGATTTCTAAGTGTGATAATGAATCAATTGCCTTTTCCCTAGTATAACAAGTGATAAAAGCTGCATTAAAAATTAATGTCCAAAAATCTCTGTAACATCCACCAAACAACCATGACAGTAGTCGGATGCTGATAACTATTTATCACATGGAGGGGTGCCAACAAGCTTATGGCTGCAATGAGTTAAATGAAACTTCTGTAACTTTGTTCTGCAAATAAACATTAAAGCAGAACTACCATCCATTCTTACCTATCCTCCAAAGATGTCAGCTCCCTCACCAATCTTCAGTGTTTGCTCATTCATTATTTGTGGTCAGTGTCTTTTGCTATACTGACTGGCTAGCTCATACATGGGGAGTTATTTCATCCCAGCACACTTGCTGGCTCTGCAGGTATGCTAAAATTGTACACCAAGCAGAGTAATCTGTAGCTTTAGGCAGTGTTCTCCCCAGCTTTTTTTTAGCCGGGTGCACTGCCTGGAACTTTTTTGTCTGCTTTTGGGTCCTTACTGAAAAGTGGGGGCACAATACTGGGGCCTCCACCTGCCTAAACCTTCTTCTCACTCAGCTTCCACCTGGCAGCTAATAAAATTGCAGATCAGACCTAGTATCTAGCAAATATTTTCTTTTTACAAATTGCTTTTAAGTCCATCAACCAACCACAACCTTGCAACTGCATGATCTTTTAGTTTTTCTATACTTGCCTTATAGGCTGGTTACATGACAATCACAGTCCTTTACATCGACCTAATATTACCTGGTAATGGCCAATCTTAGATGACACAGGGAATGGCAATGACATGACAACAGCAGCTTCCCTAAATCTTTATATTATGAATGCAGGGCTATGGGGATGAGCTGCACTCACAGTATGTCCTCAGTCAATTGGGTTAGATTGAGATTTATTTGACTCCTAGGCAGTGAAAGAAAACAGATCTACTGGAAAGATCAACTGATACAACAATTTTAGAGTTAGATTGCATTATATGTCATTTTAGATTGAGCCCACACTTTAATGGCAAACTGAACTTAAGACTCTACCCCTGCCATCCCTCTGTCTGGCTCAACAGTGCATGTTTTGTTTTTTTTATGTGCTGGGTGTTCTTTCTATTTATTTTATATCATTGCTTCATTACACTAAGATGTAAGAGTGCTAACGTGGCTTTAAAGCGAAATTAAAAGCTCCACTTTTAAAATCTGCGACCAGGCAAGGACATAGATGTTCCTTTTGCAATAAAGCATACTTACCTGCTTGATCACTTTCAGATCTGTCAAAAATACTGAGCTGCGCATGTGCATACTACGGAATTCACACCTTTCCCTGCTGCAGTCGGGACTGAATGAACTACCTCAACCAGGATGAAAAAGGATAAAGATGTCGGTGTGCACTATGGACCATGAACAGGCGAGTGTAAAAAAGGGTTTAGTTCCAATTTTAGGTATGAGGCCATGACACCCATATGTCCTTACCGAGTGTCACACAACCCAGATCACTGGGGAGCATCTTAGGGATCACTGGGGTTCATATAGGGAAAAAAATGTTTAGAATTGGTCCTAAAATGTTAAACTTTTAGCAGCTGTTGAAGGAAATGTAAACAGCATTTTCTTAACAAATGAAAAAATAATGACATTGCTAAAATCACAAGTCTATTCCCTCTGTGTTCCTGAAAACAGACATGTCAGCTGGCAGATGAGTGTTTAATAAACTGTAAGCAAATTTTTAAGTGCATGGTTAATTAGCACATTCACCAATGATCGATTAGCACTTGGAAAAAGAAATAGGTGTTATTAAATGTGTTTTCTTCATCACAGGATTCATTTGGCATAGATTTTCTTTAAATTCTAGGAACTACTTTGCAACTTTTAATTTTTGTACTGTTCCACTGTATTAACTGGCAGTGCCAGCTTAGTCTGTCCCATGCTGCACCCATTGCTGGCCAAACAAAACCAACCTTGATCCTTTCATTCACATTTTTAAATGTATTTTTTTTTATTTATGTAATTAATTTTTATCCTTCAGATGCTGGAGAAAACCTTGCATGTGAAAATAAAATGTGTTTCTAGTAATGCTTAGTTTATCCTAACTAGCTCTATTTTCTACTTAACTGCCAAAATACTGTACGTATTCAAATATAAACCAGGGTACTTAATCTTACCTAAAAATACAAGAAAATGCTTGGACTTTAGTAGAAATTTAGGGCTAAAAATGTGTCCATCACTGTTTATATGCAAAACAGTAACAGTTTTGTTTCCCGGGACCCTTTTAAACAGGTGCACCACCTTGTGCACTACAGGTTGGGTCACATTATAGGGACTGCCAACTGCTTACAGCTTCTTTCAATTCAACCTAAAAAAAAATCTGGGGAGAATATTGAGTAATCAACAGAAATGTCAATAAAATTCATTCTTAATAATAAATTGCTAAAAAATAAAATAATGTCAATAATAACATCTACAGGGTGTTATTTAAAAAAAAAGTCATATCAATAAATATTTAAATAAAAGGAAAAAATACTCTAGGCCTTACTCTGTTTATTCTTTATCCCCTTTACACAGGTAAAATAATCTTTACTTTTAAGATGGTTATGATGGGTTTATTTGATCTTAGGCCTTAGATCTTTTTTGCAATATTGTTGGCCACCAGTAGATGTCGTGATGCCCTAATGTAAAGTGTGTAACAAACTCATGTCTCTCATCTTGATGGCAAAAGTCCTTACACATTTTATTTTAAAGCACCACCATCTAATAGTGTGACCAGATTATGAACCAAGATTTATCTAAAGGCATTTAAAGGGAAAATAAAATCTATCTATCTATCTATATTTTAGTGCTGGTTTCTATATTTTATTATTTTTGTTTTTTCATTTTAGATTTTTAATTTACTTTAGAAAAAAATATTGTAAATGTTTTATGTTTCCTTGTTATTAGTTTATATTAAAAAAGTAAAATATTTTAAAGGAATAACAACAATTGCCAAAACGCCACCCAACCCAATAAATTATGTATGTATTACTGGAGTTTGAAATAATAGAACAGTTATCTCAGAGTGAACAGGATAATAAATGCAAATGTAAACATTGTATTGTTCTGGTGCATAAGCAGTACTAGAGCTGGGATGATTAAATATGGCTCAAAGGGGACTTGGGGACAATACTTTTTTATGAATATGTGAAGAATGTATTCATGCCAATGACACAATGGAAAAAATGAAAAAGTATTTTCAAACTATACAACATTTGTTTAGTTTGCTGTAGTCATGATAAATAATAAATAGCAATTGTGCAGATACAAAGGGAGAGATACTATAGGTAATGAGTTACTAATACTATTTAAACAAACAAAGGAACTAAACTGACATCAGAAAGCTCAACATTTCCCTTATAGTTTATCTACAGGCATTTTAAATATTTTAGTTTTAGCCCCCGCCGCCCCCTCCACCATTCTACCTACCCCCATCTCAAAATACCATTTTATTAAAAAAAAACAAAAAAACTTTAAAATCAAAAAGATACATAGAATATGTATAAGTTACTGACATTGCCCTAAATGTGTTCTTGTAATGTTTCATAACTTTCCAATCCTTCATCACTGTACTCAAAAAGTTACAAAATGTCAGCAACAGAGCATTTTTTTTTTCAGCCTTATAAACTAGCTCTGCAGGATGGGAAGTGCGACCTTTCTTTTCTTTGTTAGTTATTTTGGCCTGTTGTTCCCAGTCATTGCCAAAAGGAGAATGTTGCCAACTTTATAGGTGTACTTCCAGATGAATATGATGCAAAACGGTCTCTGATTCCTACATCACCAATCACATTCCAATGGCTAAATCTGATAAGTGTTTGTAGGAACATTTTTGAATACTGAAATTATGAAGAAACTGTAAGGATCCTGTAGTGGGTGTGTTAGGCAACGGTGCTTCTGTATTCTAAGAAAGAGGTTCCCAATTTTTTTGCAAACTTTATGGCAAAAAGACAATAGTTCTTCTTTAATGAAGAGATATATTTCAGTGTGACCATTCAAGCTTCAGCTGTCATATGGGTAAGTCAAATGAAAGCAATAATAAACTAAAGGCTAATGGCAATGGTCACTTTTACTCCTCTGCATGCACTAGAACAGTGGTCATACAACTATCACATCTACATGAACTTGTTGCAAATTCAATTCTTACACCACAAATGTATTATGGAGTTGATCTCGCTTTGCATCTAATACAACAAACCCAAGCTTTCCACAGGTTTGTCAGGTGTTTGTAGGAATTGGTAATAATTCAGTGAATAACACATTTGTGAGCTCAGGTATGGATGTTGGACAAGAAGACCCAATAATGAATGGGAGCGCACCTATGCCTTTGCCCCACCTTTTCATCAATTGAGAAAAAATTGCTGATCTCACGCATGCGCAGTGAGATTGGCACGTTTTTTCCCAATCCATGTCACATAGGGAGAGGAACACGGAAGAAGAGAGAAGATGTCGGCACCTGGCGCTCCCTCTGCGCCGGGTCGAAGGTGGATACTGGGACGACGTGTGACCTGATGGAAGAAATCTCCCGACAGACAGACTTATCTGCGGGGTTGAAGGTAAATGATTTTTTTGTTTTGGGATAGTTTTGGGTTTACTTCCGCTTTAAGTTATTCCACACACAATTTGTCAAACCATGTCCTTATGGATATGACTTTGTGAATAGGAAACATGCTGAAACAGAGGGACCTCTCTATAATGTTAAGGAAAAATTGGAAATGTCTGTATATGTTGTACTGGTTACCTAAATAGGTTTCCTATAGCTATATAGTTGTAAGGGTGATGGTCAGGTGTCCAAAGACATAGGGCCATATTGCATACACATTTTTCAGTTCATTAGCAGCAACTGACTTGATTTAGGCATTGGGTGTTAAAACCCCGGATATCTCAGTTTTCCATGTCTGTACAAAGAATCCACATCATATCTTATAAATATAAATCACCGCCATCTATTAGTTTGGCAGCTCCTGAAACAAAGTGACAGGCGATGTTCATCGACATTCACAGGTTGCTGTTATGACCTGTAAAGTGTCCATCCTCATGTTTTAGCCAAGTACAAATGTGAGTTTGACACCTCGGGGAGCTGTGGCCTGTACATGGCCTGTACTTGAACCTTCGCATCTGATCATCGCGTTAATGGATAGACAGCTAAAATGTGGAAATAAATCATGTATATTGTATAATGGACAGAAACTGTTCTAGGGTTGGTAGCATTTAAGTCTTGTCTTAACAGATGTCTGAACTTCCTAAAGTGTATTTGTAGCTTAAACTTTTTTTTTTAGATTGCTTTAAAAAGGGTAAAGCTTTCAGTCATTTTTTTTATTTCAGTCTGTGTTCTTTTATAGTATTAGAGTGTGGAAAGGTTAGAACGTTGGTCAGGTTTCATAATTATTCAATAGATTTTTCCTGTGTTTATGTTCCGACACCTATTTTCTGGACGGGACAAGTGAAAATTTCCCTTATGGAATCATAGAAAGCAATAAAACCCTGACGGAGGTTCTAAACTCTTCGGACTTTATGTTCCTTGCAACACTACTCAAACAGGAAGGAAGTACAGACACAGAGCATGATAAATCATTAAAAGAGACACCAAGGTTACAGTGTTCTCCCCAGTCCCTTTTACCCTGGGACACCACCGAGCACTTTTGAGTACCCACGTGACTATTTTTGGGTGGGTACTGAAAAGTTGGGTCACATTACAGTGGCTGCCACTCACCTACAGCTTCTTCCTACCCAGCTTCTGGGGAGAATATTGGTGTTGGTGAAATTTTCCTCAGTTTCGTAAATAATAAGCTAGTTGAAAAGTAATGGTGGACAGAGTTCCCCTTGACTGGTGGTTATGAAGGATAAGAATTAATGTGCACGATTAATTAAACAGTGCAGTCATAGTGTTGCTTTTTTTCCCTATTTTTATTATGAATCCCAATGTGTTTCAGTAATGCCAATGTCTTACCTGGAAAAGAGGTCCAATGTCCACATCAAATCCAAGGTCAGCAAACCCAGTGGCAATAACCTTTGCTCCTCTATCATGTCCATCCTGCCCCATTTTTGCCACAAGCAGACGAGGTCTTCGTCCCTCTCGCTCTATGAAACACTGCACTCTAATAAGATGAAACAAACAAAAAAAAAAATCACACAGAATTAAAAAAAAAGAAAAAAAATCTACTCTCTGCACACATTTCCCACCACAATTCAATGTTACACTAGTCAGTTACGCGTTGGCTATACATATAAATTAATCTGTTTCTTCGCAATGCAGCGGCAGTGTGTATGAGAGCGGTAGAGACATGAGATTGTGAATTCTTTTGGGGTAAATGGAATGCTGTAAATGGAAAGCCATGTGTATGTCATTGCTATAGAGTCATGGTATCTCTATAGAGCAAATCCTTAGTTTTACAGATGAACAATTACAATCCTGCCACATTCAGAACACTGGGGATTCTTATCTTGAATGGTCATCTTCTCATGCAAATAGTATTCTAGTTGAAAATGTCACATAAAATGACAAAGGAGAGAACTACTGCTGGGGAATAATGGATGAGAAGCTGCATTATAGAGAAACCACTGTAATTTGAGGTTTTGCATTCATCTCCTTCATGATCTACCCTACTTTTATATTTCATTAAACAGAGGATGGAAAAAATATGCAATAGACAACATATATATATACATACATACACATATATATATATGCACACACATACACAGATACATATATATATATAAATATAAATATATTTACACATATAAACATGCCAAAACATCATGTAATACAATAATAAATCACCATACAACAGCCATATAATTTTAATTCTTAGTCATGTACTGAGGGGGGGGGGGGAGAATGGTTGGCACAGTGGTCAGCACTTTTGCCTTTGCAGGTCCAGGTTTGAATTTCAGCCATGACACTCTTTGCATGGAGTTAGCATGTTTTCCTTGTAATGACATTGGTTTTCATCAAGGCACTCTGGTTTCCTCCCACAACGCAAAAACATGCAGTTAGGTTAATTGGCTTCCCCATCAGAATTATTAGCCTTAGACAGTGGTAATGACACATGACTATGGAAGGGATATTAGATTGTGAGCTCCTTGAAAAACAGTTTAGCGACATGACTATGGACTTTGTATTTATATAGTACCAATATATTATGCAGCGTTTTACAAATGAAAAATTGTACTTCTTTTAATGTCTTAAAAATAATGATTTATTGAAGGCGATTTAGCCACCTAAACTCTTCATACTATGCCAAATGAAGGCTGAAAGCTAAAAAAAAGTTTGGTAGTAGGAATGCCTGCCCTTTAAAATGAATGAATGAATTATAAATGAAAAGTTTCTCTGCAATCAACCCACTCTCGTTCTATCCCCTTCCACCATTCAAAAGTAAACGCATCACTGCTTAGTTTTATATTCACAAAAGGTCCCCTTTACTAATCGAAAATTATAAAAGGCTGCAAAGCTTTCAAAATAATTAAATTAATGAGTTGTTGAAAAGGCTTTTTTTGCAGGCGGTAATGTGGTTTTCTCTTGGCGTCACAATGCTTCATGTTGCATCTTTTAATTGGTGCACTTGTCAGATGCTTCAATAGACATGAATAAGAATACTTTTGAAGACTTGCTATGAGATTTGTAGGTTTGGAAGTGTCTGTAGGGAAGACCTTTCAACTTTTCATACTCCTCATGATACAACAACAACTCTGGGAAACTGCTTATAAAGCACTTTACGGGTATTTGATAAAAACTTGAAAATGCTTATCATAGTCGCCAGCAAACACCACTGGTGGGGAGTTGAAGCAGAAAATTTGGTAAATGGCAACTGCACCGCAAAATTACCATCCAAGCTCAAATACAGATTTGGTAATATAGCATATTGGCATAATATGCTCAGTGTCACATTGTCGAAGAGAAAATCATTATATTTTGCAATGCATGAAAGCAAAGAAAAAAAATATTATCCAATAAATAAATGTGTTAGATATTACCCTAAATTTAACTGCTCTATGTGTGTGCCCATAAATGGTACCATTGTATCTATTGCTCTATGTCATAGGGTAACAAATATCTTCTTATATTGCACAGCCAGGATAAAGATATGACTGAAACAACCACCAAAAAACTACATTTATTAGACCCAACAGTACTTTAGTGCGCTTTCTGAATGTAAGTGCATTCTGAGGGCTTAAAGCAGCGGTCATTGCAAAACCTTAAATTGCACTGTTTTAAGTGACACAAACTTCATTAAATCAGTGTAAGAAAAGCAAACATAGTACAATGACAAATAAATAGAACGTTGGTAGAATTGAGGGATCTCTTTATAGTTCTTTTTATTTGTGATTGTACTATGTTTGCTCTTCTTACACTGATTTAATGAAGTTTATGTCACTTATTTTGTAATTATTTGAAAAATACATGTTAATCTTTTGCCAAAAAACCCTGCTTCTTCCCTACTTCCTTTGTATTTTTCTATACAATCCAATTATAAGTAGCTGTTAACCGATCCTCTAGAGATCCTCAAATTTTCTTCATTCTACCCCATTAACGAAAAAAGTGTAAATGTACAGCCAAACCCATCTCCTTGTCCACCCATGCATAAAGAATAACAATCAATAGGGAAGGAATCTGCAAAGGGCCAGAGTCACTAGAATGGGTGGCAATCTCTACAACCATCCTATGGAGCGGATGTGGAGAGTAGAACCTACCAGTAATGTGATCATGATAAAAACAATCAGAATAAAAAGTTTTAGATAAAATGTAAAGCTTTATATAAATGTCCTACTGAGGCTTAAGTGACTTTAATGTGAATCTCATTGCAAGATTTTACATTTACTTTAAATTATACATTTTCTATTTAAAGGCTGACAAGTTTACACAATTTGAAACCTAGTTCTTACTAAATCAATGTTTATTGACTCAACTTGTTCAAACCCTTTAGGAACAAAAAAACAGAAGATGACATCACAACTTATTTGTCATTTGTATCTGAAGCCATGCTGTTCTGAGATGGGAGAAGTGACCTCTGCAGATGGCAGACACTCTGTGCTTTCTAAAAAACACTTTTTAAAACTAAAAGGAAAGTTCTGCCATTCGCAGCTTTCATCGGTTCCCGCAGACGTAGGCGCTTGAGGCAGGAGTGAGCTGTCTCACATACAGGACCTAACATAAATTCCACATTGCACAATCTATAAATGCTCATTGCTAAAAATATTATTTGTAATATTTGGAAGTGAGAATTTTTGAGGGTTTATGTTGATGGGCATAGCTGTTTGCTACAAACATATGCCAAACAAAGGTCAGCAAAATGCCCTTGACATTCACTGAACAGAACAGCAATTCAGGGGCTGTGTTTGACCTTCTTTGTGTTGCATTACTATGAATACTGCACGTTATATTGAGGTGTGTCTGACCTTCAGGCAAAGCAGGTAAAATGCAGCCTACATAGAAAAAGATATATCATCAAGATTCACTAATTTTTAACTTTAATACCCTGTCCTTCTAAATAAATCAACATAACAGATACTGGCACTGTAAAAGGGAATACATTTTACCTTTTTAAAGAGGCGGCTATTTCCTCACTCTCTCCATACTCCTGGCGGTACGCTCCACTCACCATTCGATCGCTGGCCTTGTGTTCTCCAAACACCTTCTTCATGGCTTCTGTGATTTCTCCCACGGTGCACCTGGGAAGGAGAAGACATGTCTCGGTTTATACTAGAACACTGGCATAAAGGCAGAAGAGCAGGGAATCACATACAAAGATGAAAAGGACTTTTACAATCTTGTGATGAAGATGACAAATTGGGCAGGCTGGATTTTTCTAAGTACAACACTGCCCTGCTATTACCCTCTACTACTAAGCTATCAGTGACAGCAACAAGCCTGCTTTGTATTTACATATAAAGTGAATGTCTGGGAAAATAAAAGAAAAAAGCATTTCTTCATGTTGTATTGACTTGCAAAATTTCCAGCCTGGTTTGGGTCTCTTCTAAACTACAAGACAACTCCAATTGTTTTCTCTACACCATAAGCAGTATGTGTAACATAGGAGAGGGCATATATTGCAATGCCCCAAATTTCTTTTTTTCCTAAATTATACAGGATATACAGGGGGTACAGAAAAAATTCACCCCCTCCAAAATATTCACATTTTATTGATTTGCAGCCTCAAAGATGACTAACACACACAAATATTGTTTTCCAATTGTGTTTATTCAATACCATCCAGGTAAAAGATACAAAATAGAACATGGTGGCTAAAAGGTTAGTACCTTTGCAGCGCTTGGTCTCAAATTTGAATCCCATCCAGGACCCTATGTTTTTATGTTCTCTCTGTTTTTGCATGGTTTTCCAACGGTTTCCTCTCACATTCCAAAAACATACAGTCAGGGTAGTTGGCTTCCTCCTAAAACTTACACTATGGTAATGACATATGACTATGGTAGGGACATTAGATTGTGAGCTCCTCTGGGGGACAGCTAGTGACATGATTATGGACATTGTACAGCACTGCGTAATATGTTGGCACTACATAAATAGCATCATATAATAAAAGGTGCCTGAAATTGTTTCTTGTAAATCTGGTGGATGTGGCACTAAAAAAAAAAAAAAAAAAAAGACATACACAAGTAACCAACATACCTACTGCAGTTATCATAATTGGGTGAAACCCCTGTTTTTTTTTTCTTTGTACCCCAAGTCCTGTGAAAGTTCTGGATGTTAAAAACTTCCAACACATATTTGTACATCGGGGATAAACTACTAGAGCAAATTCCAATCCCATGACCCATTAATTGTTGGAGCATGTATTTTTTCACATGAAATAGATTCGTAGAGTCTTATGATAATCACATGTGGCTGCCATCATCCATCTCCAACGAAGAACATGCTCATTAACTACATGTGGTCTCCCACAAATGCCCAGTATATGGGAATAGAAGTAAATAAATCTGCATAAAAATGACAAATGACACATGATCCCTAAACCATCTCTTTCCTCCGATCCACATTTTATCCCTGGTTTCACCTATGAATGGCTGAGATTAAAGTTAAAGGTCATTTAAAGCATATTTTATCCCAATCACCACTAAAAAAACCCTAAAAAAAAACCCAATCAAACGAAGAAACAAAAATAAAAAAAGTCAATTGTTTATGGCTTACAGCTTTAAAAGGGAATGGCAATACAGAAAGTATTTTCTGCAATAAAAAGCCATACTGCTTGCAGTTTTTTAATAAATATAGTCCTGCTTTCAAAGGGATTCTTAGCGTAGCAGTAAATGCTAGTGAAGAAGAAATAAAGTGAAACATAAAGAGTCAATAACAGCAATTTACCAATCACTCGGTTTACAAACAAGCATAATACTAACATTAGCTGTCACAGAGAAGAAATATATAGATATAATCACACGGTTTACTTTTCTTCTGCCTGTCACAATATTTGCTTGTTAGAGTAACAGAAATGATCTAAAACTGATGCAAAAGTCAGCACTATTACTGTGCCATTGTATACAAAAAAAAACATGAAGGAAAATACAAACATTTAAAGAACTTAGGGCAGCTCTTCCAGCACTCCAAGGCAAGAATTCTTCCACATTTTTGGAATATTTCTGCATTTCCGGAGGGGTGATAGTGGTTTTACTATCCACCTATTCTCGTCCAAAGCTTACCGTTTGGCAAATGAAACTTGCACTGAGGCTCAGTGGTTAGCAATCTTGCCTTTGCAGCGCTGGGTCCCAGGTTCAAATCTCGGCCAGGACACTATCTGCATGGAGTTTCCATGTTCCCCCTCGTGGTTTTCCTCCGGGTACTCTGGTTTCCTCCCACATTCCAAAAAACATTTAGGTTAATTGGCTTCCACTCAAAAAAATAATTGACCTTAGACTGGATTAAATGACGGAGGTAGGGACATTGGATTGTAAGGGACAGCTAGTGACATGACTATGGACTTTGTACAGCGCTGCGTAATATGTAGGCACTATGTAAATACTGTGTATAATAATAATAAATGGTTTGCAGGGTTTTTTCTAACTGGGGAAGGCTGTCAAAATGCAGCGGCTCCTGTATATTATTTCACTTGTCGATGGCGTGCATGTGTCATTGAGTGATATAATGCAACATGTATTGGTATTTTTTTTTTATTCATGTGTTGAACAAAAATATGATCTTTGACAGATCATAAATGAAAATCAATATACAGATAGTTGAATACACTCCATCTATGAGCTTTCAAGCACAATTTTGCCTCATCCTCAAAAAGGAATGAATATTGAACAACTAAGATTATAGAGAGATTTATGTATATGATTTTAATATGTATGTATAATTAATGTGGTAAATTGTTTTTTAGCCTCTCAAAGTCCCTATATTTTGATTAATAAAATAGATCATAAATTAAACCATAAAACAAATAAATCATTATTCTTTATATAGCGCCAATATATTACATAGCGCTTTACAAAGACCATAATCAGGTCACTATCTGTCCATCAATAGAGCTCACAATCTAATGTCCCTACCATAGTCATATGTCTTTAATACAGTTAAAGTCAGATACAGACAGTGACATAGGAGGAGAGGACCCTGCTCCGAAGAGCTTACAATCTAGGAGGTGGGGGAAGTAACACACAATAGGAAAGGGAGATATGTAGTGGTGGGAAGTGGTGAAGGTTTTAAGAGACAGCAGACGAGTAGACAAGTTTGTAAAAATGGGCTCTGAATGCTCTTTTAAATGTGCAGAAAGTAGGAGCAAGCAGAATAGGACGAGGAAGACCATTTCAGAGAGTCGGGGCAGCTCTAGAAAAGTCAAAAATTTATCTCTAGAATACCTATGTAACCTTCCTTATGTTATGGTAAAACTATCTGGTCCTGTCTTGAAGGGGGGAAAGATACAACATTACATCCTCCATATACAGGCTGGTTATTTCAGCCTATTCACAAGAAAACATTCTCATATTGCAGGTGTGATATCTAATCATTGCGGGAAGGAAAGCCTGCCAATGTTATGAGATAAAAAATCCAGTTTATTTTAAACCCTCTGGGACAGGGGTGTCAAACCTAAATGCACAGAGGGCGGAAATTTAAAACTTAGACCAAGCCGGGGGCTTAACTTGAAATTTATTGAAAAAATTGAGGAGGTTTACTACTTCATTCATAACTAACAAAAACAAACCCCTCTACAAACATTTTACGGTTGAAAAGACTAATTTCTATCTATCTATGCAGGCTGTGTATTGTTCATCCTCTCACATCACAAGTTTGTCTGACACTAAATATTACACTATGCAGTCTCTAATGGATTGAAACAAACACAATGGCCCTGGTGGTCAAGCACCATGTGATCATTGCCTAGGCTTTCTGTCACATGATGGGTGTACAAGAATAAAGTCTATGTATTGCATGTATTGAAAATGATGATGAGGGTGGTAATGCGAGTGGGAGGGCAGGCGGGCGGGTCAGATGTATTTCATTTTCGGAAATCTTTGGGGGGGCAAAAAAAAGGACTGGAGCTCACTGATGCCAAATTGAGTCAATACGCAGACTGAAACTAGAGAAATAAGAAATACGTTCAGTATTTTCCTCAGAAAATTTTATAGGCTGGGTGGGAAGAAGCTGCAGGCGGGTGCTGGCCCCTGTATTGTGAACGCACCTAAAAACAGCCGGGTGGTCACTAAAAAGTGCCAGGTGGTGCACTCTGCTAAAAGTGGTTGGGAAGAACACTGAAGTTTATAAGTGATCCTAAATCCTTCATTTAAAATAACTGTTGACAAATGTGCAAGAATGTAATTATTTTTCTTTTCTTTTTTTACTACCATATATTTGTATTTGATAATAATTGAAGTTAGCAGTGTTTATTTTCTAATCTCGTATTGCAATCTCCTGTTCATGCCAAGTCAAAGATTACATAGTGATTGTATGACTGGAGAACCACTGGAAGTTTATCCAAGCTGTCAGTCATTGTAGTAATTAAGGGGCACCAATCACATGAGTAGTTGGTTGGCCATTAAATGGGCCATTTCTATATATAGAATGTGGGTAAGAAGAGTTCTTTTTTTATTTGAATGGAGTAATGGTAAAAATTCTCCAAGGTTTTTACCAGATCCACTTTGTGTTGTTACCAGTACAGGAAGGAACAGACAAGAATAAATATATGTCTAACCCCTGTTCCTACTTCCTGGCTGTTTTAAATATTAGTGCAGAATATGGTAGCTGGGGATGTTTTGTACATGCTGAATTAACAGTTTCATCTTCAACACATGCATATAAAATACTGCATCTCTAAACTACTCTACTACATCTACTGCAACTCTACTACATCTCTCTAAAAGATGGAAGAAGATGCCCCTGCAATGGAACAGAGACAAGCGAGTATGGCGGGGGTTTAATTGAACTTTATGTACACTGGCTATGTCTAGATCAGTATTGGGAAAAGAGAACCATGTAAGAATAACCAGTTTGCTAAAGAAGATTGTTTTTTCTTTCGACGGAACTGAAATATTGTGTTAAGCTCCTTGGAAGGATTTAGTATATGTATATATTTTCAATATGTTAGTGTTGCCCGTGTATCCAGTGGCAGATGGGATCACAGCACATGTCTCTGCCAGTTTGTATATTGCTGAACAGCTGTGGTTACATCACATATAGTTCACTTGGGTCACTCAGAAAAGTCAATAAAAACAATCCTCTGTCATTCCAATTACTCTGCTTAAGCAGCGATGTCAAGGGCCACCAGAAGAAAACGGAGGAAATCATTCTTCCTAATGTACCCAAACTTCCACATCAACATTCTACTTGTAGAAAGCAGCCAAGACATAAAGAATGTCCGATGAATTATGCTAGGCACATCTTTCAACTACTGAACCATGTTTTTCTGTGGATTTGCAGAAATACAATACAATCCATGAATGGGGACATCTTAAAGTGCACCTGTGGCCAAGCCTTTGGAAGAATGAACAAACACGGGCAGCATGGTGGCTCAGGGGTTAGCACTGTGGCCTTTGCAGCGCTAGGTCCTAGATTCGAGTCCCAGCCAGGACACTATCTGCATGGAGTTTGCAGGTTCTCCCCGTGTCTCTGTGGGTTACCTCCGGGTACTCCGGTTTCCTCTCACATCCCAAAAACTTGCAAATAGGTTAATTGGCTTGCCCTCAGAATTGACCTTAGACTACATTAATTACATATGACTGACTATAGTAGGGACATTAGATTGTGAGCTCCTTTGAGGGACAGTTAATGAGATGACTATGGACTTTGTACAGCGCTGCATAATATGATGACGCTATATAAATACTGTATAATAATAATAATAATAATAAACTCATCCTCACTGCTCCCAACTATGGCAGTGATTTGGCAATTTTGCTTCCCCTATCAGACCTCCTGATTAGGGTTTATATTGGAGATAAGAAGGCTGGAGCACTCCTTCCCTCACTAGTAAAGGAAAGGGCAGAGTGAGCTGAGCTGCAGAGTGACAGCCGACAGAGCAACAGGGGAAAATGAGCTGCAGAATCACCGCTGAGAGGTGAACAGGTTAAACTAAGCTGCCGAGTCACTACTAAAAAAGAACGAGATGCAGATGCTCCCCCATTTCGCAGCCCCAGTCCACACAGAAATCAATCAATCAATCAAGCAGGGTATTTTTTCCATACATGTGTAGCACCCAGATCACTACGACGGATGAATTCACACAGCCCTTGCAAATATTTGTAATAATAATAATATTAATAATAATAAGCTAGATGCTGTCCATGCTGGGAGTAGATGTACAAGTAGATGTCAGATTAATGAATTAAACAAGTCAGGGAATTCTCTTCATGTATAAAAAAACCCCTAAAAACTCCAATATAAGTTAACACAAGCTGTAGAACATGTAATACAATAGGAGCGCAATACCTTGCACGAGCAGCTTCTACTGCCAATCCAAGAATGTTGCCCTGTCCTGTAGCAGCACATTCTGTTATGGCGGCCAGGCACCTCTCTGCAGCAGCACTGTCTCTGTTGGCCTTCACCTAAGTGAAAAAAGAGAACAATCACAACAGGTAGTAAAAGCTGCAATATGCACAGTTAAAGCTTACACAGCTTTTCTATTAAAGTAAGCATTTTTACAATAACAAACCCCAAGTGAACTGGCCAACATGTCCCCATCTAACCTTCAGCAGAATAATCAAAAATAATAATCATCACTGGTCTGGACTTTAAAAACGTCAATAGCTTGCTTTAATTTTATATAGACAGAAACAGAGATGAAAGAAATCACAAAGGTTTATTTATGATGAACTACCTCTGATTTTCTTTTTGTTGTCCTTTTTCTGCACAGAATGGAGCAAAAGTCTGAGGTCAGGTTACTCTCATATTGTTACTTGCATGTTTTCACAATTCAAATTGATTTTTCAACCTTGATTTCAAGTCCAGTAATGTAGTGAATGATGTTTCAAATAGTCAGAGATTCATTTAAGCAATAAGTTCAAGACTCATCTCCTGTCCATGTTTGTGCAGTACAGAACTCGGTATTCTCCCCTGCCCTTCTTAGCCGGGTGCACCACCTGGTTACTTTTTAGTAACTATCTGTTTTTTTTGGGGTGTTTACTGAAAGTTACTGAATATCCAACTTCTCACCTGTACAACACCCCTGTATGTACAATCAAATTTCTGGAGAGAAGACTGTACGACATAACCATAACTAAAACATCTGCAAAGACTATGATAACTAAATACTGACAAATGTTCTAACCCCTTTCCATTAAATCCAAAATATAAATGTGACTTTAGATACACATTTCCCAAAAGCCAAACCTATATGAATAACTAAGGCATATTAGGATTCACAACACTATTTATAAATGTTCTTAATTAAAAACTTTAGCAGAACAGATAACAGATTTACAAATCACTACATGGTGCTGAAGGTGGTTATACACTAACATCTCTTACCTGGGACAAATCAGAGTGGATACATGTGATCAGGTTAGCTATGTCATAGTCATCACAGTCAAGCTTGAGGCTTTATTTCTATTAACAAGCTTTTATTTGCAGATGGTACAGAAGCCTTAAAGCAAAACTTTCATTAAAAAAAAAATAGTTTATTTACCATTACTTACCTAGAGCCCTTGATTCCTCCACAACTGACTTCCATTCAGTCCAGAGCTGTCCTGGATTCTGTCTTTGTTCTAGCACAGGCGAACCACCAGGCGCCATCTACTTCCTTAGTCTTCCAGCTTCTACCTTAGTCTTCCAGTTTTTGCCTATGTCACCCCATCTAACACTGCAAAGGTGCAAGATCAGGTAAGGGGTTTCTTCTGTAAAACAAAAAGTGCAGAACTCACTGAGCATTTGTGAGATCAACACTTTTTCTTAAATTGTGGGAAAAGCCCATTCTGCTCATGACCAAAGCCTCATGAGATACATGACATAGCTATCCCAGGAGGGTCTGGGCTTCCCAACCAGTCTTTACTGCCACTACCATATGATGCCTTGGAATTAACCATTCAGTCTTTACCACCAGAGGTGTTTCCCTTCTTTTTTTATTTAAAGAAAAGTGTTTAGATAAAAAAAAAGAAAACTTTTTTACTTTATATAAAAGGATTATCTACCCAGGATTACCTATATTTATATAAAGTAAAAAATAGGTCTGCTGTAGAATGGCAGTGCGACTATTTAATGCTGTAGTTGTTTAATACAATTAAATATTTGAAAAATATGAAAAAGATGTGTCTACAATAGAAGGTTGTGAGCAGTAAGACCTGAGTGTGGAAAGTGAAAAATAAAAAGGTACAAGCAGAATGTATATGTGTATGAATAGATGCACAGCTACAGCCCGGTATTGCTACATATTGGGTTTTGGAATTTGTAAAGGGTAAAATATAAAACTTATTCACACTAATTGACATGATTGCTTTAAGAATTTTCCATGTTTGATTTTGAAGTTTGTTGAGCTTTAAAACTTAGAATGTCATCATTATAGAAAACCTTAATTTTTCCCAAAGGTAATATATATTAGGTGTGCTATTTCCCCGACCACTTAGATTGTAAGCTCTTCTGGACAGGGTCCTCTCCTCCTCCTCTGTCATTGTTTGTAGCTGTAGTGTCATTTGCAACCCCTATTTGATATACAGCGCTGTGTAATATGTTGGCACATGCCCCAACCGACAGCGCATGCACAAATCATCATGAAGACGCCGATTCCTCGCCTATTTTAGGCGGGGAATCAGATCCTCTCCAACTCAGACAGTCTGCACGTCACTTTCTATGCATACCCTTTCTCAGCCATCCTAAGGATATCTTTAACATCAGGACTATAACATTCCTGAAGATCTAGACTTCATAATTCCAAATCACCAACACAATGATATAACGCTCTGGTTCGCGTATATCCCCTGAAGAAGCCTATCAGCGAAACGCGTCAGAATTGAGACGTTTGTGTACACTTGGTATATGGTCTAGCTGTTCTTGTATAGCTATCAGACACTACCTCCCAGAGAGATTGAACTGGGACTTGCCTATCTATGTAATATGTAACGTGCTGGAATGCAATGTCTGAACTTAGGTTCAGTTTACTCACAAATGTGTGATACTATGTAACATATTGTGACACCCAAATATATGCCTTAATTTTGCCGACAAACCCCAGTCTTTTCTGTTCTCCTTTTTACATATCCTTTACTCATTGGGGTCGGCACCACAACATAATAATGTAAGGAAAGGGTGGGTGGCCAACCCATATAGAAAATATGTTGGTGCTATATAAATACTGTTTAATAATATATAACCTATGATTGTAATAAAAGCTGTTCACTCCATAATAACTACTTAGTTCCCATGGCAGTGCTAAAAAATATGTGGTGCTGCCACGGAAGGATTTAGTATAACTGACAGTATTAGGGACATCAAAATCATAACTAGTAATGCTTCGTTAGCAGACACTTTCCCCACTGGAGTATTAGAATAAATCATAGATAAATAGGACAATATAAGGCTTCTGGTATGCGGTTACTTATAATAGATCATCAGCCTTTATTAAATATGACGGACTGCCAGATTTCTCCCCTTCATATTAGATTTAATTACGGTGTTCTAGTTAACTGGCAATACATGAGATGACAGATTTGAAGGGCTGGTCAAAAAAATAGCAATGACTACAGTACAGTCATGTGAAATGGAAATTTTCCAGTGATAACAAAAAAATATAAATAATACTGCACCATAATGATGTAATTATTTACTAGTCAACCTGTTTATGAACACCAGAACAACAGACATTGGATAGCCCACCTTTAAGTTACGTACGCATTTGTGATGAGGTTGCAATGCGTTTACCACTTCCTGGCGCCAGGAACCGCTGCCTCTCAGGAGTCGCAAGATGGAAGCATCTCCCTGTGGCAGGCCCATAGCGAATGAATTGGGGTGGCAGAGAGAAATACTAGTATCACTCAATGGGCCTGATTTTTCAAAGCTCTCCAAGGATGGAGAGGATACACTTATCGGTGAACTGGGGGATTCAGCATACCTGGATAGGATCAGGTCAATGATTAGAGAACAATTGCTAGCAAAAAGCAAATGCAGGTTTTCTAGATCACACATCTTCACTGGTGAAAGTGTTTCTTCTCCATCCTTGGGGAGCTTTAATAAATCAGGCCCAACGCCACAAGCTGTCAAACCTGCAGATTCTTCATGAAGAACCAGCGCTGCGGTACAAGTGTTCGAGCGCCTGATAATTTGCCAGAAGACGCATAGGATTGCTTGATCCTGAGGCGGGTGTGAACCTGCTATTAGGCAATGCCAAGGGTTTTTTAATATATCAAGGTTAGAGATCCAGCCCTGCAGAAGGTAATATATTTATCTGCTTGCTTATGACGTAAAAGTGTGATAAAAGAAAACTAAAACTGCATCCTCATGATGTAATCCCTTGGAGTTCATAAAGAGAGGTTGGCTGGTAAAACACCAGAAAGTGGACTTCCGGATATCGACAGTGGCAATTGTTTTTATTCCAAGAGGGTATGTCATCAATTCCTGTAGAGAAGCAATATACTTATTCCCTTCTTTAGGAAGGAAAACTAAATCCAACTCAAGATGCTTCACTTTTCCTCCCAGCATTTGTCTGCTGCAACTAAATCCATGATTGCCAGTATGGTTATGTTCAAGAGAGACAAAGAACGCCTTTAAACTGTCAGATTGTAGCTCAGGAATTGAGACATAATTCCCTAATTGTACAGCTGGATGATAAAACAACAGCCAAAGGACAGAGATGGAGGATATAGAGATGTTATAATAATCATAAGCTGTGTGATTATTTTAAAGCTAAAGCTGTATTTCGGCACCTATAAATAACACATAATAATTTAGATGTGCACTTACATTGATAAATAAATTATTGTTTTAGTTATGTACAATGAACGCACATAAAGTGAACCTGAAATTAGCCTTTTGCAGTCTCTCATTCTTAGATAGGGGAATGGGGAAAAGGGAAAAATCCATGCAAGGAACCAGTGAGTTGTGCTGCAGTGCAAACATCACATTGATAGAAGGTGAGAGCAATGGGCCTGTAGCACCTTGCTGGCCACAAAAGGTTCTGTTCTAACTTCTGCGCATGTACACACAACATCTCACAAAAGTTGAGAATGAGTCGTAGTGTGCATATGCAACAGGTAGTGTATACAAAATATTATTTGTTTATGAAAACCTTTGTTGAGGGTATAGGTTGGCTGCCATTCCTGAAAATGCTATATGCCTGGCTGTCATGCTCATCCAATGACTTCAATAATGACCCAGAGAAGGTATGCTGATCAGTTGACACTTCATTATGATTTTACTTGGCATACGATTGCTTGTAGTTTAGTTACAGAGAATAAACATTGTAAGGCAGCAATGGGGAAAAGATCCACAGGAGACTGCAATACTGGTGACCAGTCTCTTATCCTCCTTCCGTTTTGTGCACAGCTTCAACAATACAGGTCCAGGATATAGGTTTAAATAATAAACATTGTCAGTAGAATAGCCTATTTTAAACCCATGACATCGGGTGACCTTCTGCAGTAATGAAATTAGGAAGAATTTAAACAATAAAATGTTTCTTATCCATGCAATCTTCCTATCCTAATTGCTTGTCACAGCGTGATTTCCACATTAATTCTACAGTTCATCATCCAAAAGGCCAGAACTATCCAATTCAGATTTTTCAACTGACATTCATAAGGTCAACTTTTACAGTCACTCATGCAAAATAAACATACATATTCTTGAATAATCAGATCTATTTGGATGAATCCATCATAGCTCCATGACCAATATTTCCCCCACAATTTTTTTTGAACCCAAATAAAGAAAATTAGTTGACCATTTAGGCTGCCCTCTACACCCCACCCCTCCCATGCCTACAAATAAACTCCATTTTTTTAAGCTACTTTGAAATGGAAGAAAAGGTGACCTATTGGCAGTGCCAGACTTGGCTCCCACATGGGCACGGTGCTGTGGAGGGGCTCATATAGCCCAGGGGCATCTGCAACCTCTGAATTCCCCAGCTACAACCTGCCCTGTGCAGGACTGATCTGTCATACTGCCAGCGATGCACATTACCCTGGCAGAGAGAATCTCTCCATGCGTAACCAGCGGCACTTCTCTCCACTGCCAGTGTGGCAACAGCTGGTCCAAAAAAACAGAAATCCAATGATTACACAGGGTGAGCCATGTAGGACTAAACCATAAGTTTAATAGCTCCTACCCTCTTTTCACAATTATAAATAAAAGGCTTTTACTGTAGCTTTAATTAGTTTAATAAAAATAAAAAAAAGAATACCTGTTACAGCAACATTTTGTGAACTCTAGGGCAGCACAGTGGCTCAGTGATTAGCACCCAAGGCCTTTGCAATGCTAGGTCCCAGGATTGATACTCGGCCAGGGAGCTATCTGCATGGAGTTTGCAGGCTCTCCCTGTGTTTGTGTGGGTTTTCCTGGGCACTTCGGTTGCCTCCCACATTTCAAAAACATGCAGTTAGGTTAATTGGCTTCCCCAAAAAATTGACCTTGGACTGTAATAAAGATATATGACCATGGTAGGGACCATAGATTGGGGGCCCCTTGAAGGGACAGCTAGTGACATGACTATGGACTTTGAACAGCGCTGTGTAATGTTGGCCCCTTATAACTCTATTTTGGCCCCTTTCACACTTTTGGTGCAAAACCGCACATAAACTACAGAATTGTGGCCAGGAGTAGCAAACTGCACTTAAAGCATACCCAAACTCAGAAATTTCACTTTACATCAAAGGGTAGATAACCCCTTTATGTTACATAAAAATTCAATTTTTTGGTTTTTCTTTAAGTGCAACACTCTTTTTTTTCTTCTTTTCTTTTTAAAGAGTGCAGCACCGCAAAGCCTCTCGGGATACCTATGTTAGGCATCCAGGGAGGCTCTTGGGTAGTCTTTCTGCGATGGATCGAACTGCCCTGTGGGATTGAAGTTAAGTGGATTTTTTTTTGTTTTATGCACTTTTGGGTTTAGTTCCTCTTTAAGCTGAAGACGTTTGTATGTTTTGCCCTTGTGTCCTTCCCCCAAGAAAGGAAAATCAGCTTGTCGCTACCATACCCATGCCGCAATCTGCTGCAACCCCAGCCTAGTGAACAAAACGGTTAAGCCTGTGGTGGAATACTGTGCTCAACTGCAAGTCTGAAAAGGCTCTTAGTTTTCATATATCCCTTGTTTTCTTCTTACTATAATACTATTTCTTTCTGTTTTTTTTTATTTCGTATTTGTGGCAAGACCTATGAAAAGGACTAAAAGTCACAGCATTCCCATCTGTTCACAGCCAGAGAGCCTCAGCACAACCCAATACAATGTGCATCCTACAACAAGAACAGCAATCTACAAAAATAAGGATATTGCCATTTGCTCCTAAATACAGCATTGGAAGGTGAGTGGAGGGAGCAGCTGTTTGCTTATGCAAAGTCAACATTAATAAAATGGGATTTAGAGTTATTGCTTAGCAGATTGCACTATAATACATTAAGTATTAAAGCTGTTCCATAAATAACTATAAAGTATACAAACTATAAATAACAAGGACAAATATGCACAATGCAGTCAGATTAACTCTTTAGAGCTGCCGAGATTAAGCAACTTTTATATAAGTAATTTTTTTATACCAGTGTTGAACCCAGAAATTATTTTAAGCTGGGTGGGATGAAACTGTAGGTGGGTGGCCCAACTCATCAGCAACCACCCTAAATCGACCGGCAAAAGCCAAGCACTGTCTGCAATTTTGTTGGCTGGTGTTAAAAGGACTAATTCAGCACTCCGGTCTATGAAAAATAAAGTAGCGCTATTTAAGTTTATTGTGGTCCTAACACAAAACCCTGCCGTGATTTTAGAATAATTAAAAAAACAACAACATGAAAGTCATAATGTGCAAACAAACTTTTTTTCATATTCAACAGATATAAACCAAAAAAAAAAAATCTCTTACCCTAAAATGTATTTTCTATATATATATATATATATATATATATATATATATATATATATAATATAAAAATGCTGCTATTTAGCATAATGTAGTAAAGATGGCAGACATTTATGGAAACAATCACAAACCCTGCACAGTCCTAGCTTTTTTAACATATTTCAATAATAAGCAAACAACAAAAGATATGTGGAAATTAATTATTGTGCAGTGAACATAAAGCAACATGTTCACCCGAGTCAGGGGTTAGAAATGTTACATGTTACATGCCAGTATCTCTGGCTATTATGTGACTTCCCAATATGACAACACAGGCTTGATCTGGCACCCAGCATTGTCAAATGAGGAAAGAATTCCCAATTCTTTGGGAAAGAATTCCCAAAACAGTTAAAGGGCAAAAGGGAGGGGAGTATGGAGGGGATCCGGTGTTAAAGTATGTCACCGCGAAAGAAACCATATTCATTATATTTGCAATGCCTGCAATTTTCCCCGTTTCATATATTGAAAAATAAGCAAGTACAGAAATCTATACATTGATCTGCTAAAAAGACAGCATGATGCCATCTTCCTGTCTGGGTTGACAGTGCTAGAGTGAAATGCCAGAAAGCATTTTTGTACCTGCTTACTGGACTACAAAACTCCACCTATTACCCACCCCAATCTATTCCTCCTCTAATGCTGCTGACTTCATTCCAAAGAGTTTGGTTACACATGGTGTGAAGGGAATGGGCCCTTGGGAATCATAGACCTGGGAGTGTGGCTATGTCAGTATGAACTGAGCTCCCAGTGGCTGCCCCTGCAAGAGTTATACAAGCCTGAAAATGATGATATAAAGGAGAGGTGCCCACACTTTTTTGGCTTGTGAGCTGCTTTTTAAATGACTAAGTCAAAATGATCTACCAACGATATTTTGAAAGGCAGGGCTCCACAATCTACTCGCGTTGCCTTTGCGATCTACCAGTAAATCGCGATCCACCTGTTGGGCACTCTTGATATAGGGTATGATAAAAGGCATTACTTATATCAGGAAGAATGGAAATAAAATATTGCTGGGACATGTCCTAGAGGGGAAGAGAGAGGTTAGGGAAATTTTGGACAATGGGACATACACTTTAAAGTGAAGTTTTCCTGCATAGCTAAAGCACAGGTTTACAATAAAATAGATAAAAAGTTCCTTTTTTTCTTTTTTTAATTATATCATGTTCTTCTTTGGCTATGCATCATGCTCCATTTTCACTTACCTTTGTGAGCTTTTCGATTTGCCGGTTGCGGACAGCTGTGTTATCGATCGCCAGGACTTCCACAGACTCTTCCTTTTCCAGCTTGTATTTATTCACACCGACAATGACTTCAGAACCTGCCAATTTCAGGAACATATTAAATAAACAGTGCTTCAAGGGAAAAAGGTCAGCCTGCCTAAAATGTCAGGGTCATTTGTCATTCACATAGAGTTCAGGACAAACTTGCAAGCCAACTAACCCTTCCCTCTCATGAAAAGTTATTTTAACAAGATACTTTTCCTAAAAAGGAACTTTAGTCAAAAAAACCATATTAATAAGAAGGAATAATGGCTATTCCCTGGCTTTTCAGTCTGTCCTTGGTAAGGATTGCGTTAAACCGTGAGACTGTCTTTTCTAAAGCTGCAGTAAATTATTTTTCTCAGTCCATGAAATAAATTCCATTACAGATGGAGTGCATATAGGACATGTCAATCACTCCTACCTGTTACCTTCCCTTCTTCCAACAGCCAAGGCAGGTTGGTTTGCAGTTTTAAAAGCCATGCACAGGAGGTTAGAAACTTATTATAAAAACACAAACTGCAGACAATATATTTATACATGCGTGTTGCACCTTTTGTGCTTTTTAAATCAGCTCCTAAGTTTCTGTGTAACGTCCATACACACAGACTAGAATCAATATATAAAAGATAGACTACAAAGAAAAGATACGGAAAAAGTGTCCAAATACATTATTATTATTATTATTATTAATAAACCGGATTTATATAGGACCAACATACTAAGCACCAGTGTACATTAAATAGGGGTTGCAAATGACAGACGAATACAGACAGTGACACAGGAGGAGGAGAGGACCCTGCCCTGAAGAGCTTACAATCTAGAAGGTGGGGGAATAAACACATAATAGGCGGGGAGATACATGGAATAGAAGAGATAACGTAAAATAGCTATATGTCCTTTACAATATTTCTCTAATGCAGTGCAGATTACTCACAATGGTTATGTACCATACAATTGTGCTACTTATGAGCACACACTGATAAATGTTGCCCTCTTATAGTGCAACAATCAACTTACATCAAAAGCTATATTTAAAAAAAATAATAATAAATTCCAGTGATGCGGACTGTAAATAATGTCACAAGTATTTCAGGACAAGGTTGATGCTTTTAGTACAGTGGAAGAAAAACAAGAAGTAAAATGTAACATTGCTCCAAACAATTTAAAAGCATTAAACAATCACTCAATGGAAGAAAAAACCTATGACACAACACTGCCACCTACTGGGAGAAATCTGCATAGAAAGTCAGTATGTTTATAACTGACAGAGGGGCTGATCACAGAAAAAATTCCCTTTTCCCTGAATTATCAAAAGACTGATGCCTTAACTACAATAGTCTTATGCTTAAGCAGAACTAAAGTCCCACTTTTAGCAATCCACGATCAGGCCGGCCAATTATTGCAGAAAGGGACAGGCGATGTTCCTTCTGCAATAATTAGATTGTAAGCTCTTCGGGACAAGATCCTCTCCTCCTCCTGTGTCACTGTCTGTATCTGTCTGTCATTTGCAACTGCTATTTAATGCAGAGTGCTGCGTAATATGTTGGTGCTATATAAAAAATAAAATATATAATAATCCCTCCAACCTGGCTGATCACTTTGGGTTTCTAGCAAAAAGTTAAACTGTGGATCAGCTGTTTGCCAGGATACCTCCTCTGCTGAATGTGCTGGGAATCGTGGGAGTTACGTTATCTCAGCATTGTCAGATATCTTGATCAAAGCTGATGCTTTGCTTGCCAAAGATCATCTAGCAGAAGACAAAAAAGAAGATGGTGGTGCCCTGTTAGGAAACGGGGACAGGTGGGTAAATTGGGTTTAGTTCTGTTTTAACATTAACATAAAAACAGAACATTCTGAAAGGTTAGCACTCTGGCCTTACAGCGCTAGGACCCTGGTTCCAATCTGGGTCAGGGCACTATCTGCATGGAGTTTGCAGGTTCTCTCCATGTTTGTGTGGGTTTCCTCCGGGTACTGCAGTTTCCTCCCGCATTCCAAAATCAGGCAGTTAGGTTATTTGGCTCCCCCCACCCCCCTTAGACTATGATAATGACATATGACTATGGTAGGGACATTAGATTGTGAGCCACTTTGAGGGAGAGTTAGTGACATGACAATGGACTTTGTACAGCGCTGCGTAATGTCGGTGCTATAAAAAATACTGTGTAGTATTAATTTATAAAAAAAATGGTGATCAGATAAATGACAGGCTTCCCATCAGCTAATGAATTTCAGTGTCAGTTTTAAAACCAGACATACAACTGCTGAGTACACTGGTTACCAGCCATGGTGAACCTGTTGATCTCTAAACACCCAGCTTACAGTTGAAATTCCAGAAACTCAACTGTGGTTGAGTAGTGCACATGCAAGGTATATTTTTCGCCTCCTATTTGCATCTCCTTTTTGACTGCATGTTAAATGTGCAAGAAGTAGAAAAAATGAGGGAGAACCAGAAATCACCATCAGCCAAATGAAAAATAAAAATCAGCAGCATGGGAGAGAAAATGATGCACTACCTTATGCACCTACCAATACCTCATTACTGCATTCCTATGATATTTGCAGAGCCAGTTTTCATACTGTGGCAACCATAAATGAAAGCCCTCTCCAGCATGCACTGCTATTTGCGTGTTGTTACTAAACAGCCACCAATGTTTATGTTTCAGCTCCCTGGCACCATCTTAAGTCCTACATTGTCTAGTTTACCGATTTTATTGTGTAACATCTGAACATTTTTGACGTAACGCAATAGCAAATAACACACTTAATACTTACCTTTTCTGAAACCTATACCTTAAGTCTTAAGAAAAGCTTGCCAAAAATGTTCTGTACCAGTCTATCTGATATCACTGCTGTCATTCTACAACCCCAGGCATCTGATGTACCTGGAAGGGTGCCGGATATTGAAAATTCCTCAGCAAGTTTATCTCAGCTTATCTTTGGCAAATATAGCGATTTAGCAAGCGCAATCATAAATGATCCTTACAGCTCCACCCTGGTTACACTAATGAAGAAGCGACAGCACAATAAAGAAGTCATCACTCTGCTATTCCCCAACTTACTCTGGTAAACTGATGAAACTGTACAATTCAGAAGATTAACTGATTTAGGGGGCTGACACTCATTATCATATTCCACAGTTTATGATAAAAAACATATATATTGTTTGTAATTGTGAATAATTAGGAATGTTATTTACTTACATGTTTCTAGATTCTATGTGTAAACACCCACCTGAGTCAATCCGGGCCTGCCTTCGGGCTGCGCACTCCTCAATGCGAAGCTTGGGGATTCCCTCGGCCACAGCTCTGGCCATGCCGCCCATTTCTTCTATCTCCTCAATCAGCTGATTCACACAGAACCGGTAAAGAGTGGACATAAGTGTCAAAAAGAGTATACATTAACAAATGTTAAAAAAGCTGAATCACTTCCCCGATTGCTAGAACCGTTAAAGCAGTGTTTCTCAACCAGGGTTCCTCCAGATGTTTCTAGAGGTTCCTTAAACAATAATCAATTTATGACTCTTGGGTCACTTTAAGTGACACCAATCATCTTTTTGTCCATCTGTAAGGATTACATTTTCCTCACTGGCCAGCAATGTAAGAGTCATTCTTCATATTAACCATCCCACTGCTGTACAGTGAGTCGTGGATATAGTAATTATAGCTGAACACCTGAAAGAAAGTTCCTCCATGTTAAAAAGGTTGAAAGACCACAAATAAATATATATTCAAAACAATAATATACATAATGAAAACTTGGATTATAGCCAGCCTACTGAACAGCTCCAGTTTCCCCTACAACACTCTACACTCTACTCTATACTGTTCTACACCTGTGAGTGTCAATATCTTCACTTTGTGAATGATCTAGAATCCAGACCTTTGAAAACATTGTGTTCCCTGGTACCAGCACCTCACCGATTTTATAATTTGCATTGCCTTACAATTAAAATATCCGATGCATCCTGCTGCAAAGGAATATATAAAGAAATACTAGGCAATTTATTTTTATTCACATGATGTGCTCTCTATTAGGAACTCCAGTGACCCCAATGTAATGGGTGCACCCTCGGATTTACTTTCACTTCTTGTATGGAGGCACAACAGGAGGTGATCTTTTCAAAATGCTCACTGGAACACTAGTCCACAATAAAAAGATTTCCTATTTATTTTTCTTTGAGTGATAACTTCACCCAAGGATTTTCTAGCATTTTTAGTACCACTTGAGAATAGTCTTAAGGACAAATAGGGAGGATAAGTTTTAGGGACACAGGCGGTGTTAGAACCCTGGCTTAGGTTCTAATCCGCACCACTTTATCCATATCCAAACCATAAAATACACTTTAAATGATCTCCTCACCTTCAGAGCAGCTTGGTAGACATCCTCTGTTAGACATTCCATCATGTAGGAGCCTCCCCAGGGGTCGGCCACCTTAGGTATGCCTGACTCTTCCTGGATGATAATCTGGGTGTTGCGGGCTATCCTGGCACTCTTCACTGTGGGCAATCCTAGAGCTTCATCAAATGAGTTGGTGTGCAGAGACTGAGTGCCTCCAAACACAGCAGCCATGGCTTCAATCACTGTGCGGATGACGTTGTTATACGGATCCTGGAATAGAAATATTCAAAGGAACATTATTATTAATGTTTTTTGGTTTAAAATTATTTTTTTCTGCATATAGTTCATATTTATATCTGCACAATGGGTCTTCTATTAAGGTAGCACTCCATAACCCTGTCCTTGTTCCTGTTCCCCACTGCTGCTCCACACAGACACACATACCGTAGCCATAAGGATAGCATGGATTTGGTATGCGAGTACAGCAGCTATAGAAGCGTTTGCTGTCAAAACATAGATGTCTGACACAGTGTTTATAAACCCTGCTCTGAAGCAACATTATTACATTTCAATCAACTATGTCATTCATCTGCAGATCAAAAGGAAGAGCTTCCATTTACATTGTGAAGTACAGATCACATTCTTAGGGCTGATGTCAAATCTAAATATTGGAAAAAGGGTAAAGCAAGGATGCAAAGTTATAGTCCACCTCTGTAAGCTGAGCTTATATTTAATGTATTTAAATTACCTTACAAGGGAATAAGTGCAACAATGAACAAGTATATATTCTGCTCATACACAAACCTATGGCTGGAAAACAAAGTATAGTAACCCAGTGATCTCCCCAGCCCCTTTTAGCTGGGTGCACCACCCAGAACTTTTCAGTAACCACCTGGCTGTTTTTGGGTAGCTACTAAAGAATTGGGTGACAATATAGGGGCTGCAACCTGCCTACAATTTCTTCCCATCCGGTTTAAAAAGATTCCTGGGTTTAACTATGGGTTACTGTAGTTTGCTTAGTACCCTCAGTATGGCCCTAAATAAAGCCAGCAGAGCTGACATTCAACCTCAGTCCACGTGTTGTAATGTGTAACAGAGCGCCCTCACCTGTTCAGTCAGAGACCAGCCAGAGGTCTGGCAGTGAGCTCGCAGTAAGAGGGATTTCTGATCCTTAGGCTGGAAATGCTTTTCGATCAGATGTGCCCACAGACGCCGTCCAGCTCTCATCTTTGCTATTTCCATATAGAAATTCATCCCAATGCCCCAAAAGAAAGACAATCTAATGAGCGATAAAGAACAGCAGGTAAATAACCTTAAAAAAGGAATTGTTGTAGGTAAAATTAGACATTTGGCATCTATGAAATATTACTGTGCAGCACAGCATTGAATGCTACGGGTTTAGGCCTAACAAGGTTTCACGTTAGCAACTGGCAGTGCATTTTAGAATATAACTGTCCACTATCCCAGGAAAACCGACAGACATAGATAAAATACATAAATCAGAGATATCAAATGATTTGTATTGTTACCCAGCCAGCCTTACGATTTATGCAGCCCTGACAGATAGCAAAGGTAGGTGAGGACTAGGCAAGGCAAAGTGACAGGTTCTCTTGAAGGAATACCTCACCTACACTGGTTCCTCAGTGTGCTCCCCCACCATTCTGTTCCCTTGGGTATGGGGAGCATATAAATTCCTCCCTTTAATCTCCAAATTCAATGGATGTCTGCCAGACCTGAGCATTCAAAAGTAAGGAGGAGGAAGAGGTCATTAACCTTTTATGAGCCCCAACACGAAGATTACACAAGGTTAAGTCTACCTGCACAGACAGCACAATGAAGTGATGGAAGGCACACTGACAGGTAGGTAACTGTGGGGTATATTCTTTAAGAAGAGAATGTTACTTTGCCCTTATAATGTAACAGGGTTTTTTTAAAGCCAAGCTCCAGGTTTACTTTCCTGTAAATGAGAAGCAGCAGCAAGACAAATAGACTGGAGGAGGTCTACTGGGTCGATGTGTCCCTTGCTTGCCCATTTTAGACATTGGATTTTAGTTTCTTCAATCATGGTTGTGTGGCATCAAATATCGGTGTTACCTAGGACAGCCGGCATGCAAATAAAGCATGCCAAGGAATGCAAAATCCTCCAGATTGACATCTACCTGTCAAGGCATTTGACAATTTTTGTCCGCCCTACACACACACACACACAGAAGCTTAAAGAATGGCTTCATTAAAAAATGTTTTGGCATGCTGGGGCCAAAAGAAATTACACAAGAACACTGCATCTCCTTGCCCCATTCCCTTCCATGTGTGGTGATGAAGAATAATATAAAAGCAGCAGAGTGATGAGGTTATCGCTCTTCTCTGCCACCATGGTACTAAAAGCACAGGTGATTTGAGGAAAGGGAGAAGCACCAATGCACTCAATAAACCTTTTTTTTTTAATTTAAATATACCATAAAGTATTGCTACTGTGTATTAGCTACCCCAATGGGTTTGCATATCTTTTGCTTTTTTTAAGATACAATGGGTACTGGACATTACAAAACTCAAGATGAATATTAAATACATTGCACAATGTTATAAATATTAAAGTCCTCCCTTTGCCTTAGCACAGCTTATGTAGATCACTAAGGTATCTAGATTGCAATATGGGAGGAAGGAAGCATGCTGAAACACTAACTTAGACCAATGATAGCCCTTAATTTACAAGAAAGAAATGGCAGATATAGGCACAAATTGGTGTCATCTATCCATCCATCGTTATATCATCGTATATCAGCTATGTATTCTATTTGGGTCCCTCCTAAAAATCTTCAACTTACCTGGGTGCAAATTCATCAATGGTCAGACCAGCTTTCAGCCCCGTTCTGCAATACTCCAATCCATCAGCTACTGTATAAGCCAGTTCCAAGACGGCGTCTGCTCCGGCTTCCTGCATGTGGTACCCACTGATGGAGATGGAGTTGAATTTTGGCATGTACTAAAGAGAAGACACAAGGGATGGGGGTCCTATTTAAGCCACACAAATACATACAGAGTCACATGAAAACTATATGAATGAAGATATATGGACAGCCTTCCAAATGATTAAACTTAGGCATTACAAGCACATGAAACCTTTGTATGCCACAACATACAAAGACAGCGCTTTCTAAATTGTGGAATTGAGTTTGGTGGATCTGATTTTCTGTTCCGGCGTGACCCTGCACACAGCTCCATAAAGACATGGTTTGATGTGGAGCAAATCGAGTGGTCTGCATTGATCCCTGACCTCAACCCCACGGAGAACCTTTGGGATGAATTAAAACAGTAATCCAACTTATCACCAGGACTCCAACATTATCCAGTACTAGTTATTTAGCTAATGCTCTTTGGCTAAATGAGTGGAGGTTTCTACACACACACACACTGCAATATTGTCTACAAAGCCCCCCCTAGAAGATAATAACCTATTAGTCATATAGATCCAATGGTCAGATGTCCATGAACTTTTTGGCCCACAGGTCCAAGGCAACATGGGGACAACTCCACTATCATTTTCAATTATCTGTCTCAAGCAACCTGGCTACCAGTAAAATAAGTTCTGAACTGGTTTAGATGTCTGTGAATTGGGTTGCACTGCAATGCACAATGCTGTCATCCTGACACATTTCAGACACTGGGGGCAGGAAGGGAAATGCATTTTTGTTTTGGCAACATCTTGTAATTTTCTAAGATGAGCCACAAATGAAAATCAGACAAGAAGCTACCTTCACAACAGAACAAGGTTCTCAATCTGAATAGCAGAGTGAATAAATAAAGCCAAAAGGACTATTGTAACATGAAACATGAAGAACCAAAATTATTTACTAGACCAGCGTTTCTTTACTTTTTTTATTATAAGGGAACCCCATCTATATTTATTATAATCACAGCTCACAGTACAATAGTGTTGTGTTGAATATGAAGAATGGTTCTTACATTGCTGGCCTTTCGGAAGGCTGCCAACCTTACAAAAAGATTATTGGTATCAGTTATACTGACCTGAGAGGCAAAAATTGCTCAAAGAAGCCCTACCAACCTATAGAGGAACCCCTAAAAACCTCGGGAGGAACCCTAAGATTCCACCGAAACCTAGTGGAAAACATTGGGCTAGACCATTCCTATTGGTCTCAGGGTCTCTTTTAGAAGTCAGCAAAAGGAAGTCATAGGTAGCTTCCGGCAGGGAGAAGATCCTACCTGAGATGTGTACTGGAAGATATCAGCAATGATTTTCATAGAAGGACCTGGTGGAAATATATATGTATTCCTGACCATAAACTCTTTCAGGATATCATTCTGTATGGTCCCTGTCAGTTTCTCCTGAGGAACTCCCTGCTCTTGGCCAGTGACTATGAACATGGCCAGGATGGGTATGACGGCACCATTCATGGTCATAGAGACAGACATCTTCTCCAGAGGAATGCCATCAAACAGCATCTTCGTGTCCTCCACTGTGTCTATGGCCACACCGGCCATGCCGACGTCTCCGTGTACTCGAGGGTTGTCAGAGTCATAGCCGCGATGGGTGGCCAGGTCAAAGGCAACAGACAAACCCTGCTGACCGGCTGAAACAAAACCAGACAAAGTAAATACAAAGATACAAGAGGAAGATGAGGCAATGTATAATAACCAGATCACTGCACAAAGGTTAAGACAATATGGTACAAGAATAGAAAAAGATATGGAATTATGTCTTTCCTTCAATGTCATAAATCATATAGTAGCTCGATTTAAGATCTCTGTACCTGTGCCTGACCACAGAAGCTGACACTCACCTTTGATGTTGTCCCTATAGAACTTGTTGCTCTCCTCCACTGTACTGAACCCAGCATACTGTCGTATAGTCCAGGGTCTATGTGTGTACATAGTGGGGTACGGACCACGTGTAAATGGTTTTACTCCCGGCAGCTCCTCGGGGGTGTCCGCTGTGTCTCTCTTAGTGTACAGGGGCTTTATCACAATGCCCTCTGGTGTATGCCACCTCAAGCTCTCTGGGTCTTTTCCCTTCAGTTGTTTCTTGGCTAGAGCTGCCCATTCTGGGTGTAAGGTCTGATTGTGCCGTCTCTGTACGGAGGGGCAGCTGCTGAGTCTGAGGAAGGCTGGCAGCCTGCTGGGCACAGGGAGTGGAGTTATACTCCCCAGCACCAGATGCTTCACCTTGGTCCGCAACATGATCCAGAAGGGACCAGCACTCCGAACAGTTAGACCTGAAAGAAACAACAGAAAATAGATTAAAAAAATGTTTTGTCTCCAGTACAGAATTTTTACACAAAGGAAAGACAGAGAAGAAGCTGTTTTTTTTTTAGGCAGAAATTGCTTATATTATTATTCAAGTGATTGCAAAGCAAAAAACAATCAGTGGTGGGTACATACAATGGTTACGAGTGGGGTGGATGGGGTAGAGGACCAATCAACTAAACATATTGGATCCCTAATTATTTCAACAAATAGTGGCCGTGTTAACATTCCATGTCAGCGCTCAACCCAGAATTTTTTTTAAGCCCGGTGGGAAGAAATTGTAGGTGGGTGGCAGCCCCTGTATGGGACCAAACTCTTTAGGAACCACCAAGAAACAGCCGGGTGGGTGCTGAAAAGTGCCGGGTGGTGCGCCCAGTTAAAAGTGCCTGGGGAGAACCCTGCATGTCCTGATGCGTTTCACCATGCGGCTTCCTCAGGGGATTTGTTAGGAAAGTTATTACTTGGTGAACATACAGGTTAAGTTATAGTATGAACAAATTTTCTGTAAAAGGAAAGAGGGATCCGGGAAATTCAGAGGTGAATTGCATAAAGGCACTGCTGCTGATTTGATGTTCAGGTGACAGCAAAAAGCTGTACTGGACTAGTTTTGTCTCCAGTAGGAAATGGAAATAGTGGAAGCTCAACCTAAGCATATGGCAACGAACCGGCCACCAGGATTGCCTGTTGTCTCTTCCCCATTACTGAATTACCATGCCACTGTGTCACTGTATGGAGGATGCCATCTTAGTAGAGGCACAGAATTGCTTCCACATGTAAGAGCCTCCAGCATGGAGAACAATGAGCAGAACAGCAGTGACATCAAGTCTCCAAAGAGACAGCAGGGCTATGAGACTGCAGACACAGGAGTGCCTAGGCACACTTACACACAAGAGAGTGCACGGATCGTTTTTCCCAGGAGAAATTCTAGACCAGTAGTCGCCAACTAGTGGTCCGCAGCTCTGGCTGGTGCGCCCTCCATAAGGGTCCTTCTCCTGACCACGCTGGGGGGGTGCACAGACCATTTCCCCCTTTTTGACACAACCCGCCTTCCACTGTCCTTGCGATGAGAGAGAGGGTGGGTTTTGGCATCATGACCCTGTTTCTTCCTCTTTGAGTGACACGCGGCTACCCAAGCATGCACGGATTTCGGATTTAGTGGTCTGTAGGTCTGAAAGGTTGGTGACCACTGATCTGGAGAAAATGTAAATCCCATGGGGTTGTTGCTATGATAAATACAAGTTTTATATTTATTATCTTGTATTTATACACCCCCAACATATTATGCAGAGCTTATGGTCATGAAACTAACTGTCCCTCACAGTATGATGTCACCAAGGTCATTTTTGGGCCAGTATGTTATTGGGATGTGATAGGAAACTATGGGGAGAACATACAAAGTCCATGCAAAAGTTTCCCTCCTTGGTAGCCATGGCTCGAACCCGGGAATGTTGTAGTGGTTCATGGAACCCTGTTTGAGAGTATAGGATACAAGGGAAGCTTACTTGTACAGTATTACAGCGTGAGAAGCTGGGCCAGCACAGTCAGTAACTAGACATAACATAGAGAAGATCTCCTATTTCTCTAGATCCCCAACACCCAGCATGGAGGTCCCAGGCACCCGGGAGGGCCAGATAACCCCAGGCAAATAGCGGGACATCCCCTTATTGTGTATATAGAAGTGATCAGGATGGCTATGAATCAGCTCAGATCACCAATACCAATAAGAAGTCAACAAGTCACAAAAGTAGCAGCCAGAAGCTGGTGGTGAAAGCAATGTAAGGTTTACGTCGCTGGCAGCTAAAGGGTTAATAAGGGGGGAATGCTGCAGCCAGATTTATCCATCCTTCCCACCACTCCTCTTCTGCTGCCTCTCTTTGTAGTTCTCCCCTAGCCGTTTTCTTCTCTCCTCCAATGACCTTCTAATGACTTCCCCACTTATAACCTCATCACACGCATGGCTCTAAGACTTGTCTAGAGCTGAACGATCTCTCTGGAATAGTCTTCCTTGTCCTATTCGGCTTGCTCCTACATTCTGCACACTTTTAAAGAGTACCCCTCTTTTCAAACTTGCCTACACGTCTTCTGTCTCCTAAAAACCTCACTATTCACTCACCATTCCAAATCCCCCTTCTATTATATGCTGCTTCTCCTCCTTTTAGATTGTGAGCTCTTCTGGGCAGGGACCTCTCCTCCTCCTGTGTCACTGTCTGTGTCTGTCTGTCATTTGCAACCCCTATTTAATGTACAACGCTGCATAATATCCTGGCGTTTTTTTTTTTAAAAGAAACCTGTTTGTTAATAATAATAATGCCATCCCAACCTGGCCAAGACCATGATGGGGACACGGAACAGAGACGGGCGATTATAAACTTGGTTTAATTCCACTTTAATGGCTATGCAATTGTCCATGGTTGGGCAATTTATTACCTTTGCTTTTATATCCAGGTTTTGCTGCAGACATGTATTTAGTGAATCCAGTCATAGCTGTCCTTTATTTCACCAAGTATGATATAAGCATGTAAGTTAGCAAGTATTTGCAATATGTGCAAGCCTAAATATTGTGTTTATGCAAATGTTTGCAGGAAATATGTAAATGTGTAGATGGTGGGTACAGAACTTAAATGTTTAAGATTTTGTCTCTGTTTTGATAAATGTATCATAAAGAACTAAACCTGTAATTACTCATCTATCCTTTTTTCATGGTAGGATGCCACCATCTTGCTTCTTTTCTTCCCGAAGATGATTTTCAGTCATTTTGAATGGCCGCTGCTAATGCACAGCCATGTGGCAGGTAAGAACAGTTATTGGGGAAGGGACATTGCCTGTCCTTTTCTGAAATACTCACCTATTTGAATCACCCATCTTGAAAGTAGAACCTTAGTTCTACCTTAACTGTGTTCATTTTTTCCTTTTCATCAGAGTACAATCCTTTGATTTAGGAATACACTTTGGAATGGAACAACAACATTATGCAATGCAAGAAATACACCTGTTTGACCCAGAATTATTTAACCTTATGTACAAACTACTTTTGTTGTATTCACAGGAAAATGCTCATTATTGTGACAGGCTTAACATTTTTTATTCTGCATAGCTGCTATGAAAATAATCTGCACGCAAAAGTGTAACTGTACACTAAGCTTGGCAGGAATTCAATTTACTCTTTCTATGTACTATAATGCACAGGGAAATATAATTCCTATGAATAACTAACAGCAATAAAAATAATATTTGGTATGAAGCAGAAATACAAGAAATGTGTTAGGGTTGCAGGTTTCTGGAAAGGTATTATACTGCAGTGCTGTGTCATACTCACACTGAGCCTTCAATCAGATATATACTATATTTGTATATTAAGTGCATGCAAGTCATGTGTAACACTTACAGGTATTTATTACCTGTATCCCACCTCTGACAATATCTTTGCCTGCTTTTCTATTCACAAGCATAGTACCAACTTAATTCAGGTATCATCCAGACTCCTTATAAAGTAGAGTGTAATGTACAGTGTGGTCTTTGAGGGAGAGGAGACTGTGGAAATGCTGCCTTCTTGGCCTTGGCCAATACATGGTGGTCTAAATCCCCCAATGTGCAACAACATAAAAATAAAATGTCCTGGTTTTTGGTGAACCAAAAGATGAGAGCGATACTGACTGCCTCAGTTCCTAAATTTTAAAAAATCTGGTCACCATGGATTGAGCAGTATATGAATAACGGCTGGGATTGGTCAATATTGACCATATAGTCACATTATTAACTATATAGGATGTAACATATGTTCCCTTTCCATGGGTGGGAGTGTAAGCCGGCCTGCCCCCTGTCCCCCACCTTTCTTTGGTCTTTGTGTTTTAGTGGTTGTCGATGTTATATGTAATATGTTAACCCCCCTAGCGTTCTAATTCTGTCATTTTTCCGGGTGATGCGAGCAGGAGAGTGAGCAGCGGGGACATCCCCTACTCCCGGAGGCTGATCTCCGGGTGATGCGAGCAGGAGAGTGAGCAGCGGGGACATCCCCTACTCCCGGAGGCTGATCACCCGGAGATCTGCTTTTAAATTTCCCGCCCGGCCACGCCCCCCGACGGAGAAGTGCAGGGATAAGGTAAGGGGGACCCCCAAAGGTACCCGGAGTGTGACTCGGGGTTACCGCTTTTTGCGATTTTTCCCACCCCGAGTCACACTCGGGAATACCGCTAGGGGGGTTAAGAGTATTTGGGTATATATGTCACGCTTAACTGAGTGGCAAAGATAATGTAGGAAAAGTAAATTATAATGAAATAAAGTAAAAATACACAGTGTTAATTAGTCGAAGAATTGGTTAAGAAAGGTGAACCCCTATTGTATTGTTAAGTTTAAGGGAGTAATGGAGATTGAAACAATAGGGAAAGAACAATGGTCAAAAGATCGTCACTGAAGAGAATATGAGGGGGGTGGGAAGGGGAAAGCAGTCTATAATATATAAATAAATTAATTAGGAGTATACTGTGTATTGAGATAATAATCTTAATAAAAGATAGAGATCGAGAACTGAGAAATACTAAAGGTTGGGATAGACATATATAATCAAACTTGAAGATTGTGTTATATAGAGATTATATTGTTTCATTATAATTTGTTGGAAATTGAATGACACATTTTATGCTGGATTGTTTTTTTGTATTATCAAAATGAAAATTAATAAAGAAATTGAAACAGGAAATGCTTCCTTGCCTGTAGCAGAATGAGCACCTCATCCTCATCGTTTCTCCTCATCTATATTTACTCTGCTAATACCACTAATCAGTCTACTTATACAAAGCAGCATCTAGGCAAGACACAAACTTCTAGAATAAAGTCCTATGGAGTGAACATTATAGTCACAACTTAAATGCTATATTACATCATCGCTACTGTAGCAGGAGTGGCAAAGCTTTCTGAATATTCCACTGTAGAGCCGCCTAAGGTTTAATCTTTTTAGCTAATCAAATAAAAAAAACATGAAATACTGAATACATGTGTTGTGGATTTGTGTAAACTGTCTGGTTGGTGTCCTCCTTCCCACACTATCTTGGGATGGGAGTGACCTGATAAGAAAAAAGTTATGGCTGTTATGCCCTAATGGGTCATGAGAAAGAAAGCAGCTGGTAATATACAAAATATATTCTCATACTAACAATTGCATATTATAATGTAACAAGGAGGTTTGGTCAGAATGATCTAGCAATGATCATGTAACGATTTGATTGGTTAAGATCAGTGTATAATTGTTAACTCCAGATATCATAGAACTGAGTGCTGATGATGACATTTTCTGAATATGTGTAAAAAATGCCAGCTTCTCCCTGCCTGACGGGGTGTCACAGTTAGATGATTTGACAATGGACCCTCCCTGGGGTAAACTGAGTCATGTGATCTTGTTGATGGGACTGTTGCTGTTTTGGACCAATGTACCCATCCAATAAAGATAACTTTTAATTTAAAAGTGTATGAGTGTTTTGTGTCGTTCCTTACCCTTCCTGACACTTGTAGTCCCACAAATACTTCCACCTTGTTACACTACTGTGAAGCATGGAAGATTTCTGATGTTTTCAGGTTGTGTGAGCAAAATTGCACTGGGAAGTTGATGGGAAGTAGCATGTTACCATAAAATACAGGAGAACAACTTGCATTTATCAATCTGGAAGCTGCACATAGGATGTCCTTCACAAATGACAATGATCCAGAGCACAAAGTTAAGTCGACACTTCAATGTCTACAGTAAAAAAAAAGTGAAATTGCCAAAGTGGCCATTACAGTATTGAGAGATTTGAAATGGGCAGTTCATGTGAGACCACCAAAGACTTTATGGGAAAAGGAGGGTTTTTACCAAAAAGAATTGCCAGCTTTTACCACCTGGGAAAATCAAGAATTGACACAACTATCAGAAAAGACATCATTGATATTGAGGGTACAGTACAAACAACTTATAGTATGCAAACTTTAAATCTCCTCTGCCTCTCCTTTTACCATTTTTCACCTTTTATGTAACTCCCAGGGAAGGGACAATGAGAAATAATTTGGGTATGAGCTCAGAGTCAGTGGGGACTGCTGACATCCAAGGTGGTGGTGTCCAACAACAATCTCCAGGGTTTTAAATGGCTACACAAGAGAAGCTAATGCAGGTAAATAAAAAGCATAAAATATGTTACATTCATATATAACCTTTGGAAAGACAATGATGATGCCTAATGATATAGTATCTAATGTATAAATAAAGTGTTCTTGTTTTTTTTATATACTATATATAAAACAACTATACCAAGGGAGATTACACATAATACAACATTTTACAGGATCTACGAAATTTAAAGCTAAATAAACTTTTATTTTAACATAAATCTGTGTAGAGGACAAGGGGACAGTTGCATATGAAGGAAAGATGATTTTAACATCAGTTTAAAAAGTGGCAAACTGAGAGTATACATTTTTAACAGTACTCTACTTATATTATCTATGTATTAAATAGAAAATCAGATGCATTCTGAGGTCTTCCAGGTCCATGTGTTTCAATGGCAGTAATTGATTCCCGCCAGGAAATGTTTATGGAGGATGTCAGATTCCCTTTTTTTCATTAATAGAGCCCATTATGTGCATCATACTGTAAAGCATAACGTGCCAGTCAAAACACAATATCCCAATAGTAGGAACAGAAGCACACTCTCACCCTCATTGCAATACTTGGTCCCTATGTTGTAATGTACAAGGTTGGGTTATATGTTCATCAGAGTGGTTTGCTTACTAGTGCTAGTGTAATATGCCCCTACATACCAAGTGCGAAGATACAAAAAAAGCTAGTTGAAAGCTACATGCCATTTTTGACGTCTGTGCCAATTATTTGAAACTCTGTCCTTTCCATCATCAAAGTATGATATAAGCAAGTATTTGCAATATGTGCAAGCCATTGTGTTTTATTCAAATGTTTGCAGGA
>NC_092861.1:11621158-11637697 GCF_032062135.1 Pyxicephalus adspersus | reverse complement strand
ATTAGTACACCATCTTTACTTAAAACATGAAAATCTCTGATGTTCTAAGGTTGTGTGGGCAAAATTGCACTGGGAACTTGATGAAACGATGAATGGATTATGTTCCAAAAAATATTGGAGAACAACTTGCGTTCTTCTGTCTGAAAGCTGTCCATAGGACCCCCTGGACCTTCCAACATGACAATGATCCAGGGAAATGCCAAGTCCACCCTTCAATGGCTATGGCAAAAAAGTGACCTTGGCCATCATAGTCCCAAGAGATTTTAAATGGGCTGTTCCTGAGAGACCACCAAATAATTTATAGACGTGAAGGGTTTTTGCCAAGAAGAATGGGCAACTTTACCACCTGAGAAAATCAAGAACTCTAACACAACTACCACAAAAGACTGCACTGTATCTTTGATGATATAGGGGATAATTCATAGTATAAAGATCTAAGGATATGCAAACTTTTAAACTCCTCTGTCTCTCCTTTCACCACTCTACATAACCTTTTATGTAGCTCTCACTGAAGAGACAACAAAAAATACTTTGGGTATGAGCTCAAAGTCTGTGGGGGCTGCTGACATCCAAGGTGAAGGTGTCCAGCAACAATCTCCAGGGGTTTTAAACGACTATACAAGAGAAGCTATTACAGGTAAATAAAAATATATTACATTCATATATAACCTTTGGAAAGACAAAGATGATGCCTAATGATGATGTCTAATGTATAAATAAAGTTTTTCCAAATATTTTTTTCTTGTTTTTTTTATTACTATATATAAAACAACCATAACAAGAATGATTACACATAATACAACATTTTACAGGAAGTGTGAAATTTACAATAACCCAAATACACTTATAAAAAAATCTGTGTAAAATACAAGGGGACAGTTACATAAGAAGGAAAGATGATTTTAACATCAGTTTAAAAAGTAGCAAACTGGGAGTATACATTTTTAACAGTAGTCTATATTATTACTCTTATATTGCCTATTTATTAAACAGGAAATCAGACAGATTCCATGTGGGAATCTTCCAGGACCATGTGTTTCAATGGCAATAATTGATTCCCGCCAGGTAATGTTTAAGGAGGATGTCAGATTCTGTCACATCCTTTTTTTATGCCCTTTATTATATATATTATTAAATTGTAAAGGATAATGTGCCAGTCAAAACACAACATCCCAATACTGGGAACAGAGGCACACTCACCCTCATTGCAATACTTGGTCCCCATGTTATAATGTACGAGGTTGGGTTAAATGTTTGAGAGCAATTTGCCTACTAGTGCTAGTGAAATATGTTTTTAAATATCAAGTGCAGAGATACCAAAAAGCTAGTTAATAGCTACATGTCAGCTTCATACAGATTTTTTACATCTGTGCCAATCATTCCATCCATAATTACAGAACTAAAGCAAACTATACTTCCAAAACTATAAATGTACAATTGCTTTTGATTTCCATATGTGAACTTTAAACTACATTTCTCGAATGGTTTTCCATTTCCCAAATTTCCCCAAAAATGTTCTTCTTTTAAAATGATTAAATCCAGTCCACAACTATTCTACCTATATTTACTTCCAGTTCACTTTAGTTGCGAGGAATTGCACAGATCTCATGATTCAGTGGAGGGGTTGTGAAGCCAACGGCACCTGTGAGATCCAGTTTGGCACCAGGTGGAGCCTGGAAGGTGAAGTTTTGCAGCAGTGTTGTAAAGAAGAGGAACAGCTCTGCTTTAGCCAACGTCTCTCCAGCACAGCTCCTCTTACCTGGGAAAAAAAATAAAAGTAATGGTTGAAATAATCACTTGTATGGCTATAAGGCAGACATCTTCCCATCTCTGGGTCAATCTGTTGGGGACACATGCTGTCCCTGCTTGCTTCATCACATTACCCTTTCCAAAGTGGTGCATGGTTAGAGTTTGTGTATCACATTGTTGGAGCTGGAACTACATTTAGTCATCCATTAACCAAATTTTAGCAATTTTAGGAGAAAGTTTAACAAACCATCACCTGAGCATATTACCTATACCTTCTTGCTACAAACAAGCAGATGCGAGAGTGCAGCGGAGTACCCAACACAATAAAATCTGGCTGACCTGTGGCCACAGCACAACACATACATTGAAAAGTAATCACCAAAATCTTTTAGAATGTCAAATGCCAAATATGTTAGGAAGATCTCACGACTGAAGTATTCAAGATCCATGTTCTCCCCTCCTATTGTGTGTTAATTCCCCCACCACCTAGATTTTAAGCTCTTCGGGGCAGGGTCCTCCCCTCCTCCTGTATTACTGTCTGTATCTGTCTGTCATTTGCAACCCCTATTTAATGTACAGCGCTGTGTAATATGTTGGTGCTATATAAATCCTATTTATTATTAATGATGATAATAATAATGTTTTGACACAGTAATTTATCTATTATTGTTCCTTTATGTTTTTGGTCAAAAAGTTAATATTATTTAGGCAGTTTTTATATTACGCAGCCCTGTACAATAAATAGGGGCTGCAAATGACAGAGAGATACAGATAGTGACACAGTAGGAGGAGAGGACTCTGCCCAGAAGAGCTTACACTCTAAGAGGTTGGAGTAGTATCACACACCAAGAAGGGGGATATGGATTGGTTGGTAAGTAGTAAGGGTTTTAAGAGACAGAAGAAGTTGCCAAGTTTGAAAAAATGGGGTTTGCTCTTTTAAATGAGCAGAAAGTAGAAGCAAGCCGAATAGGACGAGGAAGCCTATTCCACTGAGGCAGTTATCGGATCGCAAAGAGAGGCTGGCTGGGGGGGGGGGGGGGGCAGGGGGGTGTCATCAAGGTTGTGACGTATTGATGTGACTTTGTCAAGTATGCCCCTTACAGTTTAAATGGTTCATGTAACAACAGGAGTCATAGACATGTGGGGGGGGGGGGGGGGGGGGGGGTGGTGTTGGATTTTTCTATCAGTTTGGAAAGGTAAGTGGGACAAGAACTATGGAGGGATTTGAAGGCAAAGCACAGGAGTTTGAATTTGATTCTAAGGTAAAATGGAAGCCAATGAAGAGAACTACAAAGAGGAGCGGTAGGAAGGATGGACGAGTCTGGCTGCAGCATTAATAATAGATTGTAGAGGGGAGAGTGGAATATCAGAGAGGAGGAGTAAATAAAGAAGATATGTCTTGAGGAGGGGGGAAAATTAGTTTATCCAGGTTGAGTTTCAGAAATTTGTCAGCCATCTATGACGAGATGGCTGACAAGGAGCATAAAACCTTATCCAGAACTGAGGAATACAAGTCAGGGGTGGACAGATGGATTTAAGTGTCATTAGCATTCAGATTGTACTGCAAACTGTGGGATATGAGACTACCGAGAGAGAGAGAGGTCAAACAGGTAGGAAGCAAACCCAGAGAGAATAATGTCACTGATACCAGTAGAGTTTTTGATTTAGATTAGAAGGGGTTCTCTGCAGTTCCATCCCAAAAGGCTGGACAGTATCAAATTACTAACTGTGGGCTCATTCATAACCTTTGCATTTTGGGGCTCAGCTGATGTGGTTTGTCTTGTTTTAATCACAACCATTAGGAACCCTTGACACATGTGGCATTGTAGGCTTTCCCTTTCTTGATTTACTCACCAGTAGAAAATGGTATAAAAGCTTCATTATTAGCAAGATTTCCCTCTGAGTCCAGAAAATGTTGAGGGTAAAACTCTTCCGGCTTTTCAAAGTGATCTTTGTCTCGTAGGACGGAATACAGTAGAGGAATCACTTGTGTTCCCTGTAAATAACAGATAAGTCAGAGTCACAGATATACCCACCATTGGCTGTAAAAGGCCACATAAAGGTGGAGCTCTGGAAGGGGTAAGCAAATGGAGCTGGACTAGTATTTCCCTTTCCCAACTCTATTTATGAAATATTTGGGTTGGGAGTTGATCAAATTGGCGAAAAAAACTTGGCATAACACTGCTCATGCTTCACTTATAGAACATAGGTCTTGGTAACTTTAATTCATCATACACCTTTGGGTTTTGTCTTCCATATTTGTAACACTTGACCTCTTTTTTTTCATTCAAGAGGTTGTAACAAATGCAAATTTATAATTCATTTTTTTATCACTGCTTGAAGGATAAAGGATGATACTTACTTTGGGTATAAAGAATCCTCTAAATGTCACATCTTGAGTAGTAGCATGTGGAATGTTTGTTGGCACAATATTGGCAAATCTTTGGATTTCATGAATAACAGCATCAGTATATGGCATTTCTTTTCGGTGTATCAGACGGGGCTGTCCAGACCCAATGACTTTTTCAATTTCCTTCTGAACTTTTTCTGGTATTAAAAGAAAGACGTAAAGATTTACCTACTTTTCTTTTTATCATCACCACTACATATCTCCTCCCTATTGTGTGTTAATTCCCACACCTACTAGATTGTAAGCTCTTCGGGGCAGGGTCCTCTCCTCCTGTATCACTGTATTTGTCTGTCATTTGCAACCCCCTTTTTAATGTACACCGCTGCTTAATAAATTGACGTTAAATAAATCCTTTTTAATAATAAAAATAACATTATCATGAAGATATATAACTAGTCTCTCTCAGGTCTCTTGGTAGTTAAAAGATAACAAAGCCGTCTCAGCATCATTTTGGTGAACAGATAGTAATTAACAATAAATTAATCTTCCTGTCTTCTATAGCTGACTTTAACTAAAATCTGCTAATATAAAATTTAGCAGCTATCCCCCTTGACTTGTGTTGAAAAGTTTTAGCTTTGTAGCTTTCCACCATGACAGTGATGTTCCAAATTCAGGATCCATGCCTCATAAACAAATTCTCATTAACTCAATGAAATTATTTAATTAGTTATTAAGGAATTGTCATATAATTAAAAGATCATGGGAATTAATTTTTGAATTATTGAAGAAAACAGCACACACAAGGAATGACTTACTCTGGACTTCTGGGTATTTCATCATCAGCAGGAGACCCCATCGGAGAGTGGTGGAGGTTGTCTCCATCCCAGCAGCAAACAAGTCGGTCACCAGAACTGTTAGATTGGTATCGTTGAAAAATAATCTGGGATTAGGCTTTTCCTGAAAAAGCACAATACAGAGTGCATGGTATTTGCTTTCCTTTCTATATACATGGCTGTATTACTAGGTACTGTAGACTTACAATCTTTTTGTATTTTTAAAGAATTTTACAATTCTAGGACAACCTGTTTCACAGACAATGTTTTTTTTTCTGCTGTTCAGATGGTTAAGAATATCAAAATGTTGTTTCCCCCAAGATTCATACATTTGTGGGTTCAATTATAAATAAAAGTAGTTCCCAACGAGTAAAAAGGTTATAAGCTTTGACTATTTTTCACTTCTACTTCTTGACCTTCTTGTATCTATGACCCAAGGACCTAGGTGCAAAACACCTTTGTTTTTGGGTGGAGAGGGCAACGAGGGGGCTTTTTCCTGTATAATTAATAGACCACATTAGAATGTCCTCTGTTGGGAGGACATTCAGGAGATCACTCACATCTCTTTTAAACAGTTGTAGTATCCATAGTTAGAGAAATTGCACCAATGATATGGAATGAGTAGTAGTTCCATCATGATAAAAATTTCCAAATAAAATTGGGTGTTCCCAATATTTTGTACTTTGACACATGTCTTCAGTCATTATTGCTATTCCCTGAAAAAGCAGCCTGTAATAGTCTACAAAACTGCGAAATTATTTGGGTAAATTTGATTCCGTATTGAGATGAGAATGAAATATATATGTACTGCATTGTTGTATAGTTTAAAAGTCTTATGTTTAAAGCAATATATATATATATATATATATATATATATATATATATATATTACAGCATAGGCAAGAGTTCCCTAAACCAGCAAGATATGAGGCTCAAAGCATAGAATTACTTTCTATGCTTTGAGCCTCATATCTTGCTGGTTTAGGGAACTCTTGTCTATGGACTATGGTCTATTGTCTATGGTCTCTTCTTCAGGAGGAATTCCTGACAAATTATACTTTTTTAGTGGTCTGAAATTCCAATATTCTATGGGCTCTATCAAGAGTATCAGACATTCACTCATGGGAATCTCGCAGTTCCATGTATTTTAATGGCATCAATTCATCCCCACCAGGGAATGTTTGAGGGAATGTCAGTTTCCCTGTTTTTTTTTTTTTAATAAATAGAGACTTATACTTTACGTTCCTTCTAAGATTGCAAACAAGGCAAAACATTTGAGTTTAGGATCACAATAAAAATATATATTTTTTTTAATTATTCATTAAAGTTGAGTTTTAACTTTTAATAAAAACTACGAGAAGCAGGGAGGTTCTGTATGTGACATACCTCCGTTTGTTTGACAAGGAAGACATCAATGAAACTCCTCTGATCGTTAACATCCAGCTGATTCTTCTGATTGGTGAAGGTTTCTCTGATAAAGGTGTGTATTTCCTCTACATTTGGGTTGACTTCTCTGTGACTCCCGGGAAGCCATCGGACCAAAGATGGAAATGCATTGTACAGCTAATAAAAATAAAATAAGTTCACTCACGATAAGTAACCACATTATGTGAAGAGAATTAACACAAATAGAAAGTTTATAAGGAATATTTTAGTTTTATGACAGGTACCCTTTTTAGAAACTGTTTAATTTTGCCACATGTTGCCACTTTGAGCATAGTAATTGGTGTTAGCCAACATTTTAACTTTAAATATTGGATTAAAAATAAACTTACCAAGATTATTGGGGAACCAATAATTCTGATAATATCACTGATTATGGTGAGAAGCCTTCTAAGTTTGGGATCATCATAGTCAAAGCGATGACCAAGCAATATAGACACAATGATATTGGCCACAGCAGCATTCATGATCATCGTATTTTCAAATGGTTTTCCTAGAGTACAAGCAAAGATATAAAAAAAACCTCATAATTTTACAATAAACATGATGCTATAACCAACAAGGGTTTAATTAGGTAATGATTACAATCTAAAGAAATTGAAGTTGAACAGTAAGTCAGTAAGTAAAGAATGCTTGTTACATGTGTTTGTTGGGAAGAATATCCTTACACTGGCGGCCAGTGAAGAATATGCCGGACTTCATGGGTCAGTGAGAAGAATGATCCTTGCATTAGTAGTGTTAGGAGATGTTCATCTGTCTGGCGACTCCGTGGTGTGTGCCATCACAATATAAAACACTGTTTATTCTGTCCATGCTATTATTTGCAGCAGCCAGGAGAACTAAGATAGAAGCAGCCCCTGCTTCCCTTTAGTTGTACACCCTGATGGATTTATGGCATCCCCAGCATCCATTGTTAGGCTGTGCACAGCTCCTGACCCAGTCCTGCACTGCTATTTTCTTCTGGGACTTTAAAGCCTTTTTACTCCTAGTCACCAGTGCCTGTTGTAGCATAAAGCTGGGCTAATCTGTTCTGCAGTGTGTTTTCATCTGATTTACTGTTGCTGACGTTGCCCGTTTCTGATCTTGTGAGTTTATGCTGCCTGGACCGACTTTGCATGTGACCTGGACTCTGCTTGTGTTTTGTCCTTGTGTACATTTGGTGGATTGATATTCTGTGTTTGATGTCTGCTCTGTATTCTGGACATGTCTCTGTTGGAATCTTGGTACTGCTTTATCTGTGGGCTCCTGGCTTGCTGCTAAGCCCATTCCCCGACACAATCCCCTGCGCAGTAAGTCATGGGGGCATCCGAGTGCTGGGAGACGCAACCAGTCTCCTGAGGCTGAGCAGGGGCTTACTAAAGGTGACTGCGGTGTTAGATTGGGGGACTGGTGTCTGGTGAGGACTGGTGCTGACCAGGGCCTTACAGGTAGTCTGTGGGAATAATGCATTTATATTTCCTACCTTTTTACCCCAGAGGAACCCTTAAAATAAATTTCAGTTCTTGAGAAACCCCTGCAGAATCCAATTTTGTGGGGGACAATGTACAGTGGTAATCACTGGGCAGAATGTTTCTTATATTGGTAGCTAGTTGTAAGAATAGTTACATTAGTGGTCAATGGACAGAATGCCACCTAAAAAAGATCATTAGTGCCATGCACAAAAGCATTGCTCCCCAAAAAATGAGGACACATTGTTAATAAAAGAGGAAGGCAGGTAAGTTAGTGTGTGAGAGGTCCAAAGTCTGAAGAGAAAATATAGGTTTAGTATTTAATAGATTTAAGTATTGAAGAAGAGAAGGCAAGGCAAGGGCTGATGCAAAGTTTATGGACTTGTGTAGTCAGGTGCCATTGCCAAATGTTGTCTTTTGTATTTCACTGCAACAATATTCAAACCTTTGCATTTGAACGAATGTGCATCTTGGTATGGCCTCTATGCAACACAACCCAAAACGAGACCGATGTACCCTTAGAAAATGTCATCCAAAATACTGACCTTTGAAGACTTTAAAAACGTTTATCAAACTTTGGCACTCTTCGATAATCTTATCTTCTATTGTTCTTTTCCCCATCCCAAAATCTCGCAATGTAGAAAGAGTGAATCGCCTCATGGCTTTCCAGGTATTACCATTAGAAAATATAAGACCTGAAAAAAAACATGCATTATATCAATCTAGGGGAGAATTCCAGGCATTAAGTCAGCTATTTATTTTTGTAATGCAGTCTGGTTGCATAAACATTATTAAATGTAGCCATGCAGTGCATCAGAATGCTGAAGACTCAAATCCAGCAGGTAGTGGGTAGGACAAGGTATGGCCATGGCCATAGGGCTTGTGAACCAGCCAAGATAGTGCTGATAGCGGTGCCCATTACAACAGTTTTTCATACCACAGCCTAATAGAGAGTGACAACTCTGCTCTGGATTTTGGAGCAGTGCAGCATTGTTTCCATCCCATCACAGAAAGCTGCATTAGGTAGACTTCACTTGCAGGAACATCAGTTATTTCTTGCACTTTTCTGGTAGAATAAGAGAAACCTGTAAGTGCAGATGCATTTGTTTGGGGCTGCACCACATGTTTAATGAGAAGCCATAGTTCTACGTAAACTCAATGAGCATTAGTGTTCCAAACTCAGTTAACACACCCTAAAATCTGCTGACATGACCAGTGGGTATGTGCTATATATATCTCTACATGTTTATATGATAAAAAAAACTGTTTATATACCATGTTCCTTGGATATGTCCAAAAAGACTGGCACGTGTGGTCTTCCAGAAAACTCCTCGGCGTGGTTGATCAGTGCATCTTTCACCGCCTCATAGCCACATATCACGACCATTTTCTGAAGTCCGATCTGTAGGCTGTATACTGGCCCATATCTCTTAGCAAGCTAAAAAAGGTAATTAGTTAAAATTTGCCTCATTAACATTAGAGAGTGATGGATGACTGTACCATTTTAAGATTGTTGTATTCAGCCACAGAGTTAATAGAGAGAGTTATTATCAGTAACATAGTTGGTTCAATGGGTAGCACTCTTGCCTTTACAGTGATGGGTCCCATGTTTGACCAGGATTCTTGACCAGGAAACTATCTGCAAGCAGTTTGCACGATCCCCCGTGTTTGTGTGGGTTTCCTCCCACATCCCAAAAACATGCTGTTAGGTTAATTGGCTTCCCTCCAAAATTGGCCCTAGACTGTGGTAATGACATATAACTATGGTAGGGACATTAGATTGTGAGCTCCTTTGAGGGACAGTTAATGATATGACTATGCACTTTGTGGCCCCAAAATTATGACATAACTCTTCCAATGAAATGTTGGGTTACATGGCATTTTGACATCTCAATTCCCCTTTCTCACTGGTGGAAATTTGCCTACATTGCCTTTTATTAATCTGATGTTCTTACACACCCCTTGATGTTTTATCACTTTTACATTCATGGTCAGTGGACAGCACTTCTAATGTTGTCCCATGTTCATTGTGGAAAGGGCAAGTCTCCCTGATATTTCCCAATGTTTTTTACTAGTGATCTTTACAAATACTTTCATTACATTAGTGGTCAGTCTAAAAACCTCCTTACATTTGTGTCGAATGGTGTAATGGTGTTTTACATTGGTGTGGTCAGTGGGGCAGAGTTCCTTTACATCAATGACACCTTAACACTGGATGCTCCGTGGGGGAAAATATTTACCCCAATATTGATAGTAAATAAGAAGAGGACACAGGTGAAGAGACAATTATTAAAAGTGGTTATTCATGTGAGATATATGTAGACACTCTGCTGCTAGTTACATTACTATATAGTGTTGGGACGTTCTGGTCTGGTCTCTGTTCTTTCTGGTCTGCAATGGCACAGTGGCTTGGCCCCCAAAACATGGTGTACAATATAAAGAGCTAAAACATTTCTAGAAACCATACCAACATCCAATTATATGGCATGTCTACAATATAAAACAAATTTTGTACATTTTTAATTTTTTTTTATTTGATCTATTAATATTTAAATTATTCTGTACACATAGAGGAAACATTCTGGACTAAATATTGGAAATGTGCCATACTATTCTTTATCTATCTCTTGGTATGCAATTGTTTCGAAACAAGAACATCTATAACAGGTGTCTAACACACCACTGACTGCATCAGTGTTTCTCAACCAAAGTTTAGTGGAACCCTAGGGTTCCTCCAGAGTTTGCTCGGGATCCTTGGGCAATTAGCAATGTGTGCCTTTTAGGTAGTTTAAATGATGCCTATGATTTTTTTGGTTATATGTAAGGGTGCCATTCTTCCTATTAACCAGCTATTTAAGAGACACTCTTCCAACTGACCACCAGACTAATATACTGTGGATTGTGGATATAGTAATTGGAGCTGAAGACCTAAAAGATACTTCAAGGGTTCCCCCACGTTACAAAGTTCGAGACACACTGAATTAAAAATATATTGTTCGCGCTTCCAGCGAGCGCGGATTTCATTGATGAATCAGGGGCGTTGATTATGGCCAGCCTACTGAGTGGCTCCAGCTCTTTAGATATAGTAAGTATAGTATGGGGTTCTCCAAAGACCTGAAAATTATTTCAAGAGTTCCCCTATGTTAAAGAGGTTGCAAAACACTGAACTAAATTGTTGTTTGCAGTCCAATACTTGCTAAGCCTGTGATGCTGTCTTTCCTAAATCTGATCTCACAGTGGGCTCTTCTTATAAATTCTGACAGAATATATTTCAGTTTCCAGAAATCAAAGCCTAACACTTATTTTTTCTAATATTGTTATTAATAATGAACAGTATTTATTTAGCACCAACATATTACGCAGCGTTGTACATTAAATAGGGGTCTCAAATGATTTATTATCAAGAGATTCCTCCTCTGTGATTTGTTTGTCTGCTGCCTTAGTTTTTCTTTCATTGTTCTAACAAACTGTATTCTGTGTCTTTGCTAGAGTCAACATTCTACAAAGAACCTGAATTTAAGATGTATTTCTCTGTGGTTGTGTACATTAGGGGATGGGGGGAATTAGTTAATCTATGTGTGCCCTCCCATACCCCTTACTTTTGGACTGAATTCAAGTTAAGAGAACGGCATTTTCATTTCTTTTTTTAATAAAAATAATTCATACAATCACAAATCCTAAAAAACAATACCAATTACTTTACTTTAAAAAAAAAACAAAAAACGTTAAATATTTTTCAACACAAATAAACTTAATTGGTGAGTAGAAACATATTAACATACCTTTAACTTAAAAGTCCAGGATCTTACCTCTTGAAATGTTATGTAAGGTTTATTCACATTTATAATGTGCATATTTCCAATAATGGGAAAACATGATGGTCCAGGAGGATAATTTGGATGAATGTTTTTCTTCTGACCATATAAATAAATTACCAGACAAACACAAGTGACAATAAAGAGGAGAATTGTAACTGGATCAGTTAAATACATGTCTGCAGCAAAACCTATAGAAAAAAATATAAATGAGAATAAGAAATTAAACTGAACAAAAATAAAGCCAAAAAAGGCCATGCACATAAGCAATTTTTTGAAAGCAATACATGGCTCACCAGACTTTTGTAGGGAATTGTCTTAAGAACTATGGCAGTGTTTCTCCCCCCCCCCCCCCCAGGGTTCCTTTAGCAATAAGCAGTTTGTGCCTCTCAGGTCAGTTTATCTGACACTAATGATCTTTTTGCTATCTGTAAGGGTGACATTATTTCCACATGTTAGCAATGTAAGAGACATTCTTCCCTATGACCACAATGCTAATGTACTCTAAGCTGTGGATATAGTAATTATAGTAATTCCCAACACCTGAAAATTTTCTCAAGAGTTCCCCCACGTAAAATATAGTTTTTGAAAGATTGGTCTATGGAATAGCTCCCTTGCTGGTCCCAGACACTCAACAATCATGAATACTAGCAATGGGGAATCAATGCCATTACTCTCACTAGTGATGGAGTTATTCCATATAGACTAGCAGTAAGTGAATCAGGCTCTAAGTGACAAATCATCATTTTAAAAATTGAGAAGAAGATCGGTCATACTAGTAGACATGTTTCTTGGTTTACCTGCAAAACCAACTATGTGTGATATGCAGAATAAAGTCCAAAAATGACACCTCTCCATATGTCATCACTGATATGCTTTAAGGAAATACTTCTTCCAATACTTTGCTAGTGTAGATGTATGAAATAGCCTTGCACCTTGTAGCATAGAGTTCCATGTAGCTACTCATAGAGGGAAAGCTAAAACTTCTCAAACTGACAATTGTTAAACATCTTAGGAGTATTCAAAAGTGTTTGTATTTTTTTTCCAAATCTTTTCTTTGGGGCTGAAGGCTTGGAACGAAAAAAAAAAATAGTGCATGGTTCAGTCCAAGGTGGGATAGCTTGGGAAAGTGGGGTTAGTGTTCTGTGGTTGGGATATGCGCCAAGCTCCAAATGTGTTGGGTGTATCATTATTTATGCACATGTTCAGAAAACATTTCAAATGTCTCCTGGTCTCCTCCAGAGCACCCCACAAGGCTGGTAACCCTAGTGGCCACTAGACTACTTTGCTGCATGGAAAACACCAAGTCACTGCTCCAAGGCTTTCCCCACCAAGGGTGAGCTGAACCTATGGCTAATGGGTAGGCTGAAATCTAAAGCAGCCTAAGCGGTAGCCCAGGGGTGGGGCCAGGCAGCTGGTGAGAAACCAAGTCAAGATAGCCTAAAGGTCAGGGCAGGCGGCAAGCAAGAATCAAGATCAAGACAGTTTGAGGTCAGGGCAGGGCAGGCAGAAGACAAAAAGCAGGGTCAAGGTCAGCTGAAGTTGGGTATCAAGGAAGGCAGTCTGGCAGAGTACAGCTGGGTAGAACACTAAGCATCCAGTAACCAGAGAGGTTTAAATAGGCTTGACAGCCAACAGTAGGACAAGATCATGAACAGAATCTAATCTGCTCATTGGCTGCAGGACATGCTCTCTAATCCTCTCCAGCCGTGCACAGGGAATGCTGAGATGTGCAGAATTTTTATAACTAAGGGAGGCTGGGGATCCTGCAAGCTACTAAACAGAGGAGGTGTGGGCAGAGTGGTAACGGTGTCCCATAGAGGAGCTTCTTGTCATCAAAACACAACAGAAAATAGGGACAAATGAGACAATCCTGGCTTAGGCAGCTGTCATCGAAGCAGCCATGCCCTTTGTCAAAAATACCCTCAAGTCTTGTTTTGGTGACAGCTTTAACAAAAACTTTAATGGTCTCCAAGAAAAATGCAGCGGGTGAATCTCCTTAATGTGCACATTGACATACCAACCACTGACGGGGTTGTACCCGTCTCCACTTTATCCAAAACTAGAAAAAAATGACTTTAGAAATTTTCTCAAAATTGTATATCTATACACTCTGTTGACGCTGTAGAAATATTGAACAAACTCAAAAAAGCACTCCAGTCTGTACAGGCTATGCTGTCATTATGTTTTATATTATTTTGTTTGGACCTCTAACTTTCAAGCTTACACTCATCAAATTGTTATGACCACTTTATAAAGATAAGCTAAAATGGCTCTATTTTCTACTAGTTGTAAATCCAATATATAATGGTTTGCCCAATGTTCTAAAAGGGTAACCAAGGTAACTAAAAAGCTTGCAATGGTACAGCTGCATACACACTTGCAAATATAGTCGTTGGAAAGGATTTTTCACGATGGAAAGGAAAGGTTGGAAAGGATCTAGGCACTCCACGATGCATGAACGATGCTGTACGTACACCACCAATCTGCTCTATGCAGAGGAGAGGGGGAGAGCGACGGAGTGGCATCCTGCTGCACGCTCTCCCCCTTCACTTGCATTACGATCATTCTTCCTTCATCATCCGTGGATCCGCCAGGACGATCATTCGGGTGATGAACGATGCTCGCTGTATACACATTAGATTCTCGTCCGATATCGGCCCTGAGTCGATTATCAGGGGAGAACCATTGGAAGTGTGTATGTAGCTTTAGAAATAAAAAAAAAATAAAACCTTACAATTCAATTTGCGCAACCTAGCAAGGTAAACAGCGTAATTAAGACTGGAATGAATCATCTGATAAACCTGACATCCTACTGAATGTAAAGTGCATAGCCTCTTCTGGTATGCCTAAAGGGCTCTTGGTGACAAGCATGTTAAGGACAAACATGTAATGTAACATCAGCCAACTATAAATTTAGCAGAAATTATTAGGACAACATGAGCCAGTGAGACAGATTCAGGAAGTATTTTTTTAATATCCTCTTTTTCCATTATCCAAAAGCAGATTCAGACTACCTGGATTCATTACAAGAAAAATATCATTGAAGAGGGCTATCTGTAAAGGGGATATTCTTCCAAATGGCCAGCAATGTAAGAGGCATTCTTCCCCCTGACCACCCTACTAATATACTGTGAGCTGTGGATATAGTAATTATAGGCGGGGTCCCTAAAACCTTAGGTTATTTCAAAGGTTCCCCCATGTTAAAATGGTAGAGAAAGGCTTCCTAAATCCTTTGCTTTGATTGCAACCCAAAAAGTAACTGTGGTCACCAGGACCAATAGAGGGGAAAATGTCCTCAAAGGGGACAGCAACAATAATAATCTATTGATTACAGAAATGGCTAATTATGGTGAGACGAGACTGTTACCTGACATTAATTATTTCTGTGTAATCAGACAACTCTGCAAAGACATGGCACGAATGATCACAAGCTCAGAATATGAGAGTGTAGTTTTCACAAAGGATTTGTTAGGTCAGAAAAAGTTCAGTTTGCTTAGATCTTTAATGCAACACCAGATTTGAGTCAGTCCAAACTAGGCAGGAATCTTGCATGAATTCTAATGTCCCAGACACCAGCTTTTTGCTGCAGCCATCCGGAAGTGTATTTAATAGTAATAAATATTTATATTATCATTTCTTGGATGTGGTGGTGGATTTTTTTTAATAATCTGACATTATTTTAACCTTAAATCCTCTGGCATAAAATTAGTCATTAGTTGCAGCACCCAACAAAAAGTTTTTAATTATTTTTTAAACTCAAGATACAATGTAACAGTGTTACCTTTATTCACTCCTTCACTCTCAGATCAGAGGGATGAGTTGTGATCTTCATGATATTAAAATTTGTTCACCGTTGACTAGATTATGAACATTAAACTATTTACATGTTCCCGTGCGGATCCAGGTGGCTGGCTTTTTACTATCAGCTCGGTCAGTCACACCAAGGAACTGGTTTATAAAGAATGAATACCAGTACCGCTCACTGCTGCCCACATGTATTCTCTATATGTCTGCTACTGTGAGAATCTGCATGAAGTGTTTCCCAGGGGCAATGGTTTCTTGGCAGGGGTAACCGCACCACATTCTCCTGGACAATGTTAACATAGCCTGAGGGTTTTTTTTAAAGTGCTTTACAGCTTGCTTGTAATATGTAAATCCTTTGTGCGTGATTCAAAGACAGGTTTGCTTTAGAGCAAAGCAAAGAAAAACATAAGTTTAACCTTAATTTACCCCAATCAGAAGAAAAAGTAGAAATTAATGTAAAACTTTTTTAATCTACATAATTTTTTTTAAACTACAACTGACCAAAATGTATAAAAAATAAAACGGTATTGATTTATTTTGTTATGATTTTTGGAATTTTGGACTGCATAAACAAAAAAACGCATTGCTTGTCCTTACAAATAATACAAGAATTGCATGGTTTTGGTAAATAATCAGTTCCATACCAGAAATTTGAAAACTGTTCTGGTCCAAAGAAGTGTACCAGGATATTGACTGCTACATTCTGAACAAGCAGTAAGTAGCTGGACAATGGTTCACTTCAAACTATACCTACCGTGTTTCCCCGATTTTAAGTCATCCCCATTAAATAAGCCACCCCCGATTTTTGAAAAAATAATTAAAATAAGACACTCACCCGTGAATAAGACATTCCCCGATATCCGATCCTGTGTGTGTCTCCTTGATGCTGGCTGCAGCGTGTGTCTCCTCCTGGCTGCAGTGCAGAGTCAAACTGAAAGTAAAAAGCCGGCACACGCGCCCCCGCGATTCTGAACCAGGAAGCACGCTGCTGATCGCTGCCCTAACATAGTTACCTGCCCTAACGGAGATCCCTACACTTAATTACCGGTAAGTGAACAGAAGGGGACAATCAATGGCATAGAGTGATCAGAAGG
>NC_092861.1:11571462-11620841 GCF_032062135.1 Pyxicephalus adspersus | reverse complement strand
CATGAGTGATCATGAGTGACTTTCAACAATAAATGTGTACTGTAGTCTTTTCATGGAAAAATAAGACATCCCCTGAAAATAAGACCTAGGGCATATTTTGGCATTTCAAAAAATATAAGACAGTGCCTTATAATCGGGGAAACAGGGTAGCAGAAGATAAAATTCTTGCCTGATATTGTTGCTGATGTTTGGAAATGCTAGTTTGCTTGCTAAAAAAATGAAATTACCAAATCTAAAGTTTGCTTTGGAAATTGTGATCGGGGAGGTCTTTCTGCAGAAAGGGAAGGGTGATGTCCCTTCTGCACTAAGATGCAGGTTCATTAAGGGTGTTCCCCTCTCTTCACTAATAACTTTAAATGTTGAGCCATCTCATTAAGCAATCATATAAAATTTATAAAAGAAGAAAAAGAGTGAGGTTCACGGCTCGGGGATTGTATGAAATAATATATATGTGTAGTTGTTACATGGTATCAAAGAAAAACATTTACATACCACAATCAGGTATTTTACCTTGGTCCTGTTAACAATTCACAGGACCTAGGTATTATATACTAGAAACAATACTTCTATGTCATCCAACAAATAAATGTGTGAGAACCGCAAACGTCCCGACCGTATAGAGTTTGTGAAAAACGCTGACACGTTTCGCCACCATTAGGCTTCCTCAGGGATATCTTTTGTACATACTTTACGGTCAATGGGAGATCATAAGACACAAACATGTGTGATGATAAATGTGAAGGTGAAGGTTGAAAACCTTGTTCAAGTTAGTGCTGCTTAAGCTTTAAGGAGGATGTTTTTGGTATATTTCTATATTGATGTACATAAATGACTCGTAAAAGCTTTGGTACTCATTAAGGATTGGTGTTTCATTCATCCATCAATATTGTAAGGATGTATAGGAGAGGCACAGGCCTTCCATGGCAATTTTAGAAACAGGTCTTGTAAGCTGAAATGAAGGTCACAAAGGAGTATTGCAGGGAGATGAGCACTAAGAGCACAGCCAAATGGCTGCACTAAAACATATTTACCATATCACTATCTTTTGAAAAAAGTAATGTGCCAGGTTTCCTAGGATCACTTGGGGTCACCAGGAATGTTCAGCACTTGCATCATGCTGGCCCAGCCAATCAATATGGCCAAGAATCAGGAACAATAGAAGAAAGAAAATGGCAGCTCCTGCAATGGAATAGGGACAGGCAAGTGTATTAAAAAAAATGTGATCAGGCTCCTAAGGGTATTTTATTGCAGAAGGGACATTGCTTGTCCGAGTGAAGATGTTAGCACTTCTAAAGGAGCCACAGTCTTTGCCTATAGAAAGTCTCACTCAGCCTCGGGAGACTTGTTGCATTTCCCAGCACATGGTTACCCCTTGGACAAAGGTGTGCAAAGGATGGTGTCAGGAAAAGGGCTGGGAGAGTACCAGGAGCCCAAAGATAAAGTGGTACAAGGTTCTACAAAGGCAAATCAAGAAGATTCAACCAAGGACATACACTGGTAATAAATCAACAAGAGAAGGTATCAAATAAGAGGCAAAAAGCAGAGTTGGGGGTAACAGGCAAAAGGTCAGTCCAGGCAGCATACAATCAAAAGGTCAGCAACAGCATAACAAACAACACACACCAGCACCAGATCAGATCAGCTATACATTAAATGCATTGGTAGCTGAGAGCAGAGAGACTATAAGGACCCAGCAGCCAAAAGCAGTGTGAGATTGAGATCAGAAACTAATCTGCTCATAAACTGCAGCACAGCCTAAAATCCTCCTCTGTTGCACCGTCCCAGTGCAGGGATGCCAAGAAATCAAACACAGCTAAAGTTAAACAAGGATGCTGCAAGCGGCAGGGTAAAAGTCAGACAAAAAATTCCTAGATCTCCGCTGTTGCTGTAACTTCTACTGCCAGAGGAAATAAACTTGGCACGCTCTACTATAGTGGAACACCGCCTGGGATTGTCAGCCAAAAGCGCTAACAACCTCTTCTTTAATTATGCATTATCTTAAGATATGGTTATCTTATCACTGACTCTGACTTTGTTCAGGAATAATGGCTTATACTTGTTTTTTTCTTTATCCCTTATTTGCTATTAGCAGATCAGATATTTGGGACATTAAAATCCAAGCAAGTAACATTTAAAAAAAAAAAAGAAATAATGGCAGGTCACGAACTTATTTTATGACAATGTACTTTGGGCTTATCTTGTAAATTGTAGTCCAAATGATATTATCTTTAGCAAACATTTACAAAGCATTTAACAATCTCTGAGCACCTTTCTCTTTCTGAAGCACCCTTCTGTTCTAGACTAGGAATGTTTAAAAGGATAGACATACAATCTTTTAACATGCTTCAGCAAGTTTCAAGGCAAATTGAAACATTACTAAATCTGTTAAAAGTTTGTTAAAAGCTACAACCAAATTGTTTTAAGATCTTTATTCAATAATTCAGGAAAAGAGCTGAAGGAAGCTTTAGGGGCTGCAGGAAATCTGTCAAAACTTGTTAAAGCTGACCTATCATTTTCAACATTTTCAACATTGAGTAAAAGAGTGGCCATCTAAAAAATCTGCATTTTTTTACTTTTTTGACAAATTGCCCTCCTCCTATGCCTTTACTGTCGTAGCGGTAAAAGCTGAAAGGGAAACCCGCAGCCTCCTTTTCATGAAAGTTCTGCTTTAATAGGCTGCGTAAATGGGTTTCAAGTGAAACTACTACAAAAAAAAAGACACTTACCTTTACCGGTGGAAAAGAGTCGAGCCCTCGGAGGTCCTAGTTTTGTTGGTCCCGCGCCGTCCTGTCTCCCTTCTTTGTCCTGGAGTAGGCTGGACACCGGAGTCCGCCATCTTCTTCCTGTTGTTCTTGCATTATACAGCTGCAAGAATGGGAGTCCCGCTTCCAGGAAAATGTAAAAGAAAAAGTGACAATCTTACTGCACATGTGTGAGATCGGCACTTTTTTTAAGTAGAGGAAAGCATGCGCAAAAGGAGCAGCCCACAGCCTACGGGAATATGTGATGTAGGTGGGGCTTCCCTTTTAAATAAGTAAGAAATTAAAAATATGTGTTGATGGGTCAACTTTAATTTATTAAAGGAATATACTGTATACAGTTCACATAGCACAGTAAATTGATCTTTTGCATGAGATATTTCATTTAGTAAATGAGGTGAAGCTCTATTGACTTTAACCATGCAGTCATGTGCGGAGAAAAATCCTTGGTAAGTGAATTGCCTATACTCATACAGTAAATCGGCCCCAAGATGTAACCAGCCATTGGTTTTCTTCTGAAATTGCAAACTTCAAGCAGTACTAACACATAACCTGCTAAAATCACAACTCATTTTTTAAAAGGAGTTTAGCAATTGTTGCCCTCTTCTACTGAATACCCCTGTTTCCAGCAACAACAGTTCCTTTAAATCCCTTTTAGCAGCAGCAGCCTTCTTATACTGAATCACCCCCTATCATTCTAACTTTTGAAACATGAGCCAAGTGTGTTTTTAATCAGAAGCTATGTAAAAATTAAAAGTTCTGGCCAGGAAATATGGACCTTGGGTAAACCCCTCACAAAGATCCTTACACCAAATCAATGAAATTCCATATTTCTGGCGTTTATCTTACCTTTTATATTAGGATCACAGCTCTGTCCTTGCTCTCAGGCTCTTCAGTCTTCAACTGAAATATTGGACAATGAACTTTGGAATGTATTTTTAAAACTTACAGTACAGCCAAAGCACTTAATCCAAAGAAGCCCTGCCAAAGAACTAAAAAAGAATTAGGAAATTGTTTGCAAAAACTATTCTAGCATGAGAGTTCTATAAACATAGCTAAATACAAAAACCTTTGACATTTTTTCACAGCGGGATATCATGTGACGTTTTAGTTTTCAATTTGTATTATAGGTATGGAATGTATAGACATGGGTGTAATTGTATCCACAGATCTCCAGGAGTTTCTATGGTGACCTAAGTGGGCTAAACATGCAGAAATACAACTTCTCTTAAATACAACATGATATCCCAGCTGCATTCAGGACACATGATGTGAAAGTTGGCAATCTTCATACAAAGGATATCATTGCAATGTTCTTCATGTAAGGGTTGATATGGAATCTCTGTAATGGGAACACAGGTGAAAACATTTTACTGTGTAATAGAGTGTTAACTGTTGATTAAAGCTTTCCAAGGCTGGAGAGGATTTACTTTCTGAAGTTGGGTCATCCAGCAAACCTAGATTTGATTTCCTAAAGTCATTTGCTATTTATTGACAAATGTTCCTAATCCTGGACCAGATCCATTCCAGGTTTTTTGAATCACCCACCTTCACTGAAGAAAGTGTACCCTCTCCAGCTTTGGATAGCTTTATTAAATCAGGGCCATTATATGAGACAGCTACATTTCTTGATAAAATTCTCAAAAATGAGAATTATAGAGATGTTACATGCAAAGTTTATAATGTTAAAATTAGGAAAAGAACACATTTCTATGAACCTTTTAAGAGAAATGTGTCCGGAAAAAAATAATGTATTTATTATGGAAATAATGCAAACTGTGTCAGTTCTAATCATAATGAGCATATTCTTTCAAATCAATATAATAATAGCATATATACAACAAGCATGTAAGGAGGATGAGCAAAAAACACAGTAAAATGAGGATCACTAATTTGTTTTATATTGTAATGATGTCACTGGATTTTTCAATAAATGTGAATCTAATGTTGTTTATGACTTTTCTTTCTAAGATTAAGGTTCTTCTAAAAAAGAGGTGTGAGAGTCATTTCCATGGAATATAGTCTGAAAGCATCTGTGTTTAAAAATGCATTATTTAAAATATATTGTTTGGTAATCACTACAACTAATAATATTGTTTTTATTACATTACTAATTATAACTATGGCAATAAACACATTGAATGATAACAGTGCACAGTACTAATCAACAAAAGTGCAAAATTAAAGAACTAACCTTACTTACTTGTGTTCTGTTCTAAGTGTCGGTTCACATGCGACTGGAAAAGTCACCTTACAAGGTTATTTAAGTTTTTATTAAGTTTTAAGGGATTGGGTTACAACAATGGGTTATATTAGACAATGAAAGACAATAAAAAACCTAAAACAAGTTAAATAAGACAAACAAAATAAGTTGCCATGGTATAGTGTAATTATTTGTTACATGTTTGTTTGTCAAATCTTATGTTTTTATAGTGCCAATAAATAAAACTGGGCCTGGATAAATATCGAAAACTCTTTTATGAAAAAGTCAAACTCATATTAATCATTTCTAATGATGGATCATTAATATCTATATAGTATTCCTGATTAAAATATAAAGTACTGGATCTGAGGTGATAGCTTGATATTTTGGGTAAAGGTTTTGAATGGATGAAAGAGGTTTACAAAATGATTTTACTTGTTTAAGTATTTAATTTTTTACAATATATTGTAGAAGTAGTTTAATTTTCAGAGTCTACAATGATTGACAACCAACATCTATTTATTAGTACAACTGCTTACAAGTATGAGGTATAAAACTATAAAAGATTATTGCAGAGAAGATTATTACAAGACAGCATTTCCCTTTAGAGTTGGTATTATTAAAATGTTTTTTTATGTATTGTGTCAATATTATATTTACGGGTAGTCCCCGGGTTACATACGATATAGGGACTGTAGGTTTGTTCTTAAGTTGAATTTGTATGTAAGTCGGAACAGGTACTAGATAAATAATAACAAAAAATAAATAATATACTAAATAATATAAATTTATTTTAATAAATGCTATTAGGACAGATGTTTGTCTCAACATTTTATTAGGCAGTAAGGCAGCTGGAGACGTTATCTTGGTCATTAAAGAGTTACAAGAGGCTGCAGAAAGAGCTCACACCCCTAAGATCAGCCACAACCTCAGCTGTGTTTAGCAAAAAATTTCTTCTGCAAGTCATGCAAACCGCCCCCTCCCCCCTCCAAGCCTCTATCTTGCACAGGAGGAAGCAGGGACGCCCCCAGGGACGCCCCGTTCGTATCTAGGAGTTGTCCCTATGTCGGATGTCCTTTAACCCGGGGACTACCTGTATATCATTATATTTAATGATTGTTTTTATGGGAAATTACTGGAATCAATTATGGAAAGTTAGTGCACAATTCTCTATTATTACCGTATTATAGTTATGATTATTTGATAATATGTTGACTCAATTGTCTTTAAGTAATAAGTATATAACAATAAGGAAACGTTGAACGATATGAACAGTTTCATACTATTACATTAAGGGTAATGAAATTGGTTTCACGTATATATACAATACAGATCATTATACCATGAATAAACAATATGTGTTTATGATTAGCAATCATTTGAAAAATTTATTATTTTTAAATTGAGGTTACAAGGGAATAAATAAAAATTTTGCTGATTATTAAGGTTTTTCTTCCAAACAAATTATATCAATCAAGTAAATGATAATAATTCTTCACAATATTAAGATAAATTAATTTACATAATCATTTTTATGTTTGATGGATAAAGGTATCATAAGAAGGTTTTATTATTTATACATATATGGTACACTGTGATGAACATAGAATAGGAAAAATAATTTTAGTTTATAAAGATAGGTGAAAAGGACTTCAATCAAGAAAATAGGATAATCTTTGTTGAACTTCATGATGAGTTAATGATTACCTCATCCCAAAAGATGTCCAAACTTTATCAGAGGAACATGGATAATTAATATACTTGAAACATATCTAGTTTTTGTTACCTGGGACATTAAGGAAGAGACAATTCAAACTTTTGTCATCTATGTTCATAATAAAGAAATCATTTTATGTTGGTTGAATTTATGAACGATGATATAATTGCCTACAGGAATGCCAACATGACACTTTACACATTGCCAGATGTCGAACTGATTTGTTGAATACACTGCTCTTGATGAAAAGTTGCTATATGTGATGATGATGATGATCCTGATAGTCAATATTCTCAAGTTTTGAGAATAATACCTATTCATAGGATGAGACCTACAGTAATGACTAGTAATAATGGAGACCTGTGAACCGCCATGAGTATCAAAACAAGATAGCCAAATAGCCTCCTGATGATGACCAACATAATAAAGGTTCGAGTTACAGTCAAAATGCCAATAACGAGGACAAGACTACTCCTTGTCCTTGTCTCCTTACTATACCTGTGAAAGTATTTACATAAATGTGACTTTTATCTATAAGGTTCAAGTTGCTCAAGGGAAACACAATGGATCTGGTCCAGGATTTAAAACATTTGCTTGCAAATAGCAAATGATTTTCCAAAATCCATTTCATGTTTTTTGGATGACCCAGCTTCACTTCTTAAGGTGTATTCTCTCCAGCCTTGGAGAGCTTTCATAAATCAGGCCCATTAACTCATGTATTCTTATTGAACTGCTGCTGTAACTTTCTATGAAGATTTTTTGAATAAATACGCAAGCTTTTAATGATGCAGAAGAAGACAATCCTGTTCTTAAAATGCCCAAACAAACAATATTTATGATAATTCTACTTTTTTTTACAATTAGGAACAGATACTGAGAAATAAACCCAGTATGCAAAAATTATATTGTAGAACACTTATCCGTTGATAAAAAAATAAACCGCTATGATACAGACCAGGGAAGTGGAACTGTGCAGAATCCATACATACAGATTAAGAACAGATACCGTCCCTTGCCAAACACCCATCAGAGCCTGTTTTAAAGTCCTCATCCATGGGTTCACAAAACTTTAAAGTATGAGTGTCAAACCTGTATTAAACAGAACCTGAGTACATTAACAAATAACTTTTCACATAGGTGCATCTGCTGTAACCATAATGTGGGGTCCCAACTTTGCCTTCTGGGCTTTGTCAAGCCTGTATTAAACCGAACCCAAGCACATTTATGTGCATCTGATGTGACCATCATGAGGGGCTATTACTCTGCCCGCTGGGCATTTAACATTTTTTTTCCTTTGCAGGAGTACCCAAAATTCCCATGTGTACAGGAACACATTTGAGGATTATGGAGACATCTCACTGGTGGAGTAGCTAAACCTTTTGAGTTGATTGAGCCTTTAAAAACAATAAAATTAGTATAAATTGTGCAGGGAACGTAGGAGCAGCAGCATATGGAGGAATCCACAGAGTAATAACTACTTCTTCTTCCACCTTGTGCTTATTTTTAAAACCATTTTAAAACCCTCCAACTGAATTTGTCTAGTTTCAGGGTAAAGTCGTATTTTCAGGAGATTGATGTAGGCTTTTTAATTTTTTAGTGAATTATATAATTAAGGTCCATTCATTATTACTGTATTAAAACTTATCAGTCGTCAGAATATCATGCCATTTTTCACCTTTATAGGTAATTTTCCTGTTCCTTTCCTTTATATAAATGTGCAATTATTTTCACCAATCTGGAGGTGCCTTTGATCTTCATTTTGTAACTTTCAACTTCCATGAAAAAATTGATTCTCCTTCAGAAAAGATTACACCCAGCCCAAAATTATTTATTGCCAGTTCATTTTAATTGCGAGGAATTGCACAGATCTCATGCTTCAGTGGAGGGGTTGTGAAGCCAACAGCACCTGTGAGATCCAGTTTGGCACCAGGTGGTGCCTGGAAGGTAAAGTTTTGCAGCAGAGTTGTAAAGAAGAGGAACAGCTCTGTTTTAGCCAAGGTCTCTCCAGCACAACTTCTCTTACCTTGGAAAACAGAAAATAAAAAAATCATTATTGAAATAATGACTTGAATGGCTATAAGACAGAAATCTAACTATTTCTGTTCCCCTCAGTTGGAGACACATGATTCATTTTGCTTAGCAAACCTTGTATGAACCATCTCTTTACCCTCCTATAGCCGATATTCACTGAGATTTTTCTAACACATCACATTTGTGGTTACACAGTTTTCATTGCATTATACAAATGGTACAATAAGGAGTACATATGGGTAGAAAATGTATTTTATTGAATGCTGGTCACTAGGGATGATGTTTGTGTTTGAACCCACTTTTAGCTCAAGCTGAATCCTACTTCAGTATTTCACAATAACCTTGCTCCAAACCCTTTCTGGGTAAGGGATTTGGGGATGTGGTTCTGTCCCTCAACATTGGGCCTATCTAAATCTTGAAAAATGTTTTGGGACTTGGTATGGTTTAGAGGAGAGGGTGAATTATGAGCCACAAACTTGCTGCCCCTTCGAAACCCCTTTTATGGGTACATCATGTGGGGAAGTATCCCTGTCCCTCAACATTGGGACCTGTCAATGTTGAAACAAGTAATGGTGGTTGCTGTTCAATTTGCCCTGGCTATGCTTATCTATTGTCTAGATATGGGGCTGTTAAAAAAAGAGGAATTATACATTTTTAATGTACATTTTTTTTTATTTTTTTAATGAAGCATCCTCATTTATGCTTTGTAAGGATTTGTCTATTTCCAATGTGCATGAAAAGCCACACCCTCCTCCAACTGAGTTTCATTTTTGTAATTTTTGCATTCGTAAGTGTCCCTCATGACCATGTGTGACCTTTTATACATTTTTATGATAGCTATTCTAACATTATCTCAAAAAATTGCCAGACTCCAAATGCAAGATTCATCTCAGTGGGGCTTGACCCTAAGTTTAGGTCTGGCGAATTTCATAGAACATTCAGCAAACCACTCAGGAACTGAACCTGGGAATGTTCCCCATTTCTACCGGCTACAAACAAGCAGATGTGAAACTAAAGTGCAGCTGAGTACTCAACATAATTGAAACTGACTAACCATTGACTATAATGCAATTATTACTGTACATTATTAAACAGCACATGCATAGAAAAGTACTCAACAGCAACTTTTCGAAGGTCAAATAGCAACTACGTTGGGAAGATCTTACTATTGAAGATGTCATGATATAGTAAATAATCTTTAAATGCTTCTTTTTGTTTTTAGACAATAAATGCTCACTGTTTCCATCCCTACATTTTCAAACTACCAACTGTTGCCCATCTGTAACTTTGGCATTGTGGAGCTCAATAAGGAACACTTGACACATAGGTGGCATTCTGGGGTTTTACTTGTTTGATTTACTCACCAGCGGAAAATGGTATAAAAGCTTCATTATTAAGAAAATTTCCTTTAGAGTCCAGAAAATGTTGGGGGTAAAACTCATCTGGCTTTTCAAAGTGATCTTTGTCACGCAGAACTGAATACAGTAAAGGGAGCACATGTGTTCCCTGCAAAGAACAGATAAGTAAAAGTCTTGGTTATACCCATCATTGGCTGTCTTTACATACAGAAGCCTGGTGTATTAATGTATCAGTGCTAAGAATTTTTCAATGACCATCATAATCAACTGTAAAATGCAAACCTGCTTTAGAAGTATTAATCTAACTAGAGATAACTATACAGGAAGTGTAGGAACTACCCATTACATGTTAATAGAAGCATCCTCTCAACAAACATGTAAGAACCTTGGAGAACTCTGGCTGCGGTGAATTCCAAAGAACACAAATTATCAGACATTTTGAAGGACAATATCTTATTTGCATGAAAAAATACTTACCTGTCTAATCACTGTCTTCCTTTGAGGAAATTTTGAGCTGTGCATTCTTGGATATGCCAGTGAGTTATGTCATCCAGGCCCAGCCAATCAAGATGGCTGAAGATCAGACAATACAGAAGAGAAGAAGATAGAGGCGCTCATGATGAAATGGGGACAAGTGAGTTTATTTTAAAAAATTGCCATTTGCCTAAAGCATTGCCTGGACCTTTGATTTTGCTTGCCCGCCGCTTGCCCTGACCATTATCCTTGACCTAGCATAACACTTGCCTGCTGCCTGCTACCATGTGCTAAGACTCTGGATTATGCTTACCTACTTCCAGCTCTGACTGCTCCTCACTGTGGTCTCCCTCTCCTGCCTGCTGGACAACGCCTGTCTCGACACAGAAGCTTTTTCCTCTATCCTCTTTGAAGGGGTGACTCTGAGGGATACAACCTGGTGGCACCTTGAAGTGAGGAGCCCATCAGCCCCTAGTGTTACCAGCCCATTACCAACTGTGGGTGATCCCATCCTACCTGCCTGAGAAGACCCTGACAACATCCCTGCTGCAATAGTGGCTTAGCTGCCTTCCAGACTTCTAATCACAAAGGTGGAGGTCTGGAAGGAGGGAGCAAAGGGAGCTGAACTGCTGAGAGAACTCTTTCCAACTCTATTCATAAAATGTTTAAGTTCGAGTTGCGAGTTCATCAAAGAGGCCAACAAACTTGACATCACACTTTTCATGTTCCCCTTTAGATTGGGTTTTTTTCTTCCGTATTAGCAACATTTGACCTCTGTAGTGTTGGAGTTGTTCAAGAAGTTGCAACAAATGCCTTTATTATTTCATATTTTTAGTACTGATTGAAGGATTAAAGGTGATACTTACTTTGGGTATAAAGAATCCTCTAAATGTCACATCTTGAGTAGTGGCATGTGGAACATTAGTTGGCACAATATTGGCAAACCTTTGGATTTCATGAATAACAGCATCAGTATATGGCATTTCTTTTCGATGTATTAGTTGAGGCTCTCCAGATCCGATTACTTTTTCAATTTCCTTCTGAACTTTTTCTGGTATTGAAAGAAAGGCATACAGATCATGCCTCATAGAGAAATTCTCATTACTTTAGTCATATGATATAAGCAGGTATTAGGAAATTGTCATGTCATCAGAATATCAGGATAATGAATAAAACCATGGTGCTTATCAAAGAAAACAGCCCACTAAGGAATGACTTACTTTGGATTTCTGGGTATTTCATCATCAGCAGGAGACCCCATCGTAGAGTGGTGGAGGTTGTCTCCATCCCAGCAGAGAACAAATCCGTCACCAGAACCGTTAGATTTGTATCATTGAAATATATTTCGCGATTTGGCTTTTCCTAAAATAAGCACAATTCTAAATATGTGGTAATTGCTTTAGCTTTTATATGCAGGACTCGATTTTCATCACTAGGAATTGTAGGCTCAGACTCTATGATGTTTTAAGTATTCTTACTGTGCTTGAACAACCTCTTACACATTTTCTTTTTTATGTTGTTACAATAGTTTAGAATATTCAAACAATGGGATCTATTGATATGTTTTCCCCCCAAGAGTCACCTAGTCTTTATCTGATATTTAAATATTTTTCACATAGATAGGTCCAATTATCTAATGGTAAATACAACGTAGATGGGAAGTCACTAAACCAACTTAAGTGTTGAAAAGATAAACAACTACGAAGCTCAAGTTCCACATTTTAGGTGGAATTTAGGACAAATGGTAATTTTTAGGACACTGCCTAGACACGATTACTATATCTAGGTATTTTAAAGTGAAACTTTCATAAAAAAAAAAAAACACCCACCTTTATTATTGAAAAGCCTTCAATCCCTCCGCAAGTCCAATAAGCCCCAGATTTCTTTTTCTTACCGGCATGGACGGGACAGCTCACACGGCAATCTTCTTTTTCCTCTGGCTTTTGCTCACGTGACCTGATCTTGCAATTTTTTTTAACTTCCAGAAAAGTCTCTTATGGCTTATACCCAATCTTAGGCATGTCTAGGAGCAGCCCACAGCCTACCAGGATATATGATGTATGTATCCCAAGTGCCTGCAGATTCCTCCTTCAGTCTTTACTGCTGTGGTAGTAAAGTATGAAGGGGAGGAATCCTCCTCAAAAATGGTTTTAAAAAAAAAAGTAAAAAAAAAAAAACACATTTTTGCATTATATAAAGGGTTAGTCAACCTTTTATACAATGTTAGAAATGTAGTAATACATTCACTTTATTAAAAACTAAGATGGAAGCATAGAGGTTCTGTATGTGACATACCTCCTTTTGTTTGACAAGGAAGACATCAATAAAACTCCTCTGATCATTGACATCCAGCTGATTCCTTTGATTGGTGAAGGTTTCACTGATAAACGTGTGCATTTCTTCTACACTTGGGTTGACTTCTCTGTGACTCCCAGGTAGCCATTGGACAAGTGATGGAAATGCATTGTACAACTGAAAAAAAGAAACCTATAATTAGTTCTAAACACAAATATTTGGTTTATAACGTATATATATATTTGGTGCAATTTGCTGTTACATTTTGTATCCTGCCTATCTTCTTTTAATTGTGTACCTTGCTATTTGAGGCATTTTTCCCGGAATATAGTGCATGATACTGCAATAATACAATAACATCCCTGGCATGTAAACCTGCTTGATGTTACATGACACGCAAATCAGGGGTAACATCCCTAAGAGGACCACAGGGCTTTATAGGGCTGCCTGCCGACTAAGGCCTGTTCTTTCTTACCTTGCCTGGTGGGGACTTTTTGATGGGGCTAGATTTGGGCCTTAGGCCAGAGTTTGACACTCCTAATTCACACTTATTTACTTCCCTATATTGGATCCCAGTGTGAAGAATGCTTGTTATATTGGTGGCCAGTGGGAAGAATCCCCCTTGCATTGGTTAGTAAAACAAGGTCCTAGTTGCTGGAAACTTACCAAAACCATTGGAGAACCAAGAATTCTGACATTATCATTGACTATTACCAAGAGCCTCCTAAGTTTGGGATCATCATAGTCAAAGCGATGACCAAGCAATATGGACACAATGATATTGGCCACAGCAGCATTCATGATCATGGTATTTTCGAATGGTTTTCCTGAAATACAAGCAGAAAAATCACTAAGAACTCAATGTTTTGTAATAAACATTATGTCATTGTAAGGCCCTGGTCAGTGCCAGTATTCTCCAGAAACCAGTCCCCTAATCTCACACCGCAGTCTTCGCTTACAGCATGTAGCTGACTTCTGCTCGGGAATTAAAGAATGCAGAAGGGCCAAAGTTAATAAAAGTAACTGCTCATGAGTCATCTAGTTTATTGGGCTGGTGAGGGCCCACTGTGCAGTGTTTCTTTCCCACACAACACACATCCTAGCAAGTGGCCATGTAGGCTCTAGAGTGGTCATGACATTGCAAAGTTTCTCTTGAATATCTTTAATTCATTAAACATGGAACGATTGCTAAATATAATTATTATATATAATTATTATATATAATAAATTAATATATGAGAGATGCTCTAGCCTGCCTTACTGACAGATAATAAAATAAACAATTTAAATTCACCTTTACAGTTCTTTCATAGGAATATATGAAGTTGCTTTGTTAGCTTTCCCCAGTCTCAAAAACACATGAAATCATTTTCAGTTCTCAGGAACCCCTGCCTAAAGATAAATATTTGGGAGCCAATGGACAAGAATGCCCTTTTCATGAATAGTCAGTTGGAACATTGCCCCCTCTACAGTGGTGATCATTGGGAAGGATGCTCTTTACATTTTGAAGAATGCTTGTTACACTAGTGGTCTTGTTACATTGGTTTGTGGTGGGAAGTATAATCCCTTCACTGGCGGTCATAGGGAAGAGGGCTCCTTAAATTAGTAGCCAGTGGAAATAATGCTTGTTACACTGGTGGTAAGTAAGTACAATGTCCCTTACACTGGGGACCATTGCAAACAAATCCCTTTAAATTGGTGTCTGGTGGAAAGAATAATTCTTCCATAGAACCGAAGGCCCCTAAATTGGTAGTCAGTGGAAAGACACTTCAGGAGGTCTGAAGTGTCTGAGCTTGTGTAGACAGCTCTGTCTTTTGCATTTGACAAGAGCACTATTCAGACATATGCCTTCGAATGCAACTGCACTGCAATATGACCAGTATGCAACACAAATCAAAACAGGACCAGTGCACCCACATAAAACGATATCCACACTACTGACCTTTGTAGGCTTTGAAAACTTTTATCAAACTTTGGCACTCCTCTGTGATCTTATCTTCTATTGTTCTCTTCCCCATCCCAAAATCTCGCAATGTAGAAAGAGTAAATCGTCTCATGGCTTTCCAGTTATTACCACTAGAAAATATAAGACCTAAAAAAAATAAAAGTAATATATATCAGTCTACAGGAGTGTTTCTCAACCTTTCTAATGTTGGGGGAATTTTTAAAAAACATTTCAGGTCTCAGGGAACCTCTGCTATAATCACTAGATCCACAGCTCACAGTTCATAGTCATAGGAAAAATGCCTCTTACATTGCTGGCCAGTGAGAAGAATGTCACCCTTACAGATAGCCAAAAAGATCACTGGTGTCATTGGTAACTGACCTAAGAGATCCAAATTATTATTCAAAAAAATAATGCCTTTACAGGTGGAAAGAAATCGACCTCTCTGCAATCTTAGTCCAGTCAGTCCCTCGCCATCCAATATTTCTTCTTCGTCCCGGCGTGGGCTGGACACTGGGTGCCGTCATCTTCTTCTGTGTTCTTCTTCCTGAGCCACCGGATCTTGCATTTTGCTGGTGTGAGATCTGGTGACATGCCTTCCCAGAAAATATGGAATAAAAATTGCCAATCTCACTGCACATGCATATAGATTTACATCAGGCATGCACAAAAGGAGCAGCCTACAACCTCCTGGGCAGCGGGCTTTCCATTCAGTCATTACAGCTAAAGGCAAAAGGGGAGAGGTCCCTCCTTCAAGTGTAAAAAAAAGAATTAAAAACCCCCTTTTTTGGGTTATTTACCCTTTTATATAATGTAAAAAATGTGATGATTGATCTGCTTAATTCAAAAAGATTTAAACAGTCTTCTAATCAGATTCGTTTCCCAGGTTTCCCAGGAGCAGCAGTGTTGAACTATAACTTGTTGTCAGCACATTGCATTTTAGCCAAGTGATTTACTTTTGAAAAATGCGTTTAAACTTCTGCATACATTAAAGAATAAAGATTTTACCTTCTCGGATAAGTAGCTGTGCATTCAGCATCTTTGGGGAGCTTTATGTAGGCTTTAATGATAATTGTTCTTCTGAGATGTCCTAATACTGGAACTTAAACAGCTGAATGTCTTTGAAAGCTGCAATTTTGTTAACAAACCCCTAAAAACTGCTTACAAGGCCAATATATATGTGCTATATGTCTCTGTATATGGTCATTAAAAAAGTTAATATACCCTGTCCCTTTGATATGTCCATAAAAACTGGCACATGTGGTCTTCCAGAAAACTCCTCAGCATGGTTGATCAATGCATCCTTTACCGTCTCATAGCCACACAGTACAACCATTTTCTGAGGTCCGATCTGTAAGCTGTATACTGATCCATACTTCTCAGCAAGCTGAAAAAAAAGTTTAAGAAAAAATTAAAGTACAAAATGTACATTTATTGTTTATTACTCAGTGAAAGATGGCTGATCCACATCAGTGTTGTTGTAGCCAGGCACAGGTTTCACATCAGTGGTACTCTTACCAGGAATATAACTACAAATCAGCAGACTTCATAGCAAAATTACTACATACTTCTTAAGTAAACATTTGGGGCACCTGACATTTTGGCCACATTTTCAAAAACCCCTTTACTATTGTAAATGTGCCTACCTGCCTGTAATGACATTTCAGATTTCATCTCTTTTACGTTAATGATCACAGGACAGCATTCCTAAAATTAGACCAAGCAATAATCCTTTATATCACTTTTTTTCCATTGATAATTTAAAAAAACACTTTCTTTACAGTAATGGTCAATCTAAATACCCCATACAATAATGGTGAATAGAGCAGAGGTTCTTTACATTGGTGGTTACTTTTCTGAGATAGGAGATTGGAATAGACATTCAGCTAGTTGCAACACTGGCTACTACTGAGACTTTGTGGACACATTTGGGTAATTAGCCCTTGCATTGGTCATAAATAATGTTGGCTCTGCCATATCTACTTTCAGGTTTACAATGGCGCACTGGCTCAGTTCTGTATGGTATGATACCATAAACATATACAAACATATCCAGAAAAGGAACCCATACCAATAACCCATTAAATGGCATGTCTGCAATATAATTTTTATATATAACATTTTTGAATTATTCTGTACACATAGAAGGAACATTTTGGGGTAAATATAAGGAGAGTGTCAAAACTATTTTGCAAAGTAAACACACCCAGGCTTTGATTCTCAATGCATTATTCACCACTTGGTATGTCATTGGGCCTGATTTAATAAAGATCTTCAAGACAAGGGTTTGCTGTATCACCCAGGTTCTCCTATGATAGTCCATCTGCTCCAGTTTTGAAGAGATTTAATAAATCCAACCTGGGAACAGTGACTTTTAATGCAAGCTCGCCAGTGTAAAGCTGCCGGAGATGCGCGGCTCCGGCCGCAAGCTTTTTCAGTTGCTGAATTTCGGATTGCGAATACGAATGCGCGAGCGATCATCCGATTCTGCTTGATGAATTAGGGCCACTGTGTAGTGTTTCTTTCCCACACAACACATATCCTAGCAAGTGGCCTTGTAGGCTCTAGAGTGGTCATGACATTGCAAAGTTTCTCTTGAATATCTTTAACTCATTAAACATTGAACGATTGCTAATATATGATTATTACATGAGAGAAGCTCTAGCCCGCCTTACTGACAGATAGTAAAATAAACAATTTAAATTCACTTTTACAGTTCTCTCATAGGAATGTATGAAGTTGCTTTGTTAGCTTTTCCCAGTCCCAAAAACACATAAAATAATTTTCAGTGCTCAGGAACCCCTGCCTAAAGATAAATATTTGGGAGCCAATGGACAAGAATGCCCTTTTCATGAATAGTCAGTTGGAATATTGCCCCCTCTACAGTGGTGATCATTGGGAAGGATGCTCTTTACATCTCACCCATATCGGGTGAGAATCTGGCGTGTGTACAGTCAGCGTCGTTCATCATTATCTGTCCTGGCGGATCCACGGACGATGGAGGACAACCGATCCTAATGCAAGGGAAGGGGGAGAGTGCGCAGCAGGGTGCCGCTCCGTCGTTCTTCCCCTCTCCTCTCCATAGAGCAGAACGGTGCTGTATGTACAGCACCGTTCATGCATCGTGTAGTCCTTTGTCTTGGAAAGGATCGTGAAAGATCCTTTCCAACTACAAAAATTGCACGTGTGTACGCAGCTTTACACTGGGGACCATTGCAAACAAATCCCTTAGAATTGGTGTCTGGTGGAAAGAATAATCCTTACACTGGTGGCCATAGAAAAGAAGGCCCCTAAATTGGTAGTCATTGGAAAGAATGACTGTGACATTGGTGGTCTATTATGGTCTAATATGGTGATAGATTATTAAGGTTTACATGGTGTGCATTAGGAAGAATATCCCTTACAATGCCAATGGGAAAGATGCTTATTATATTGATAAACAGTGGAGAATGTCTCCTAATTTGGGGGTCAGGGGAAAGAATGATCCTTACATTTGTGACCAGTGTGAAAAATGATTTTGCTGGTCAGTTGGAAGAATCCCCCTTACATTGAAAGTCAGTGGGAAAATTTTTTTTATATTGCTGGTAAGTGAAGAATAGAGAGATAGTGGAGAATGCCTCTTACATTTAAAGATCTTCAAGACAAGGGTTTGCTGTATCACCCAGGTTCTCCTATGATAGTCCATCTGCTCCAGTTTTGAAGAGATTTAATAAATCCAACCTTTTATCTTGAAACAAAATTATTGATATCATGTTTCTAACACTCCACTAACTGCATGGTTGATTTCATTCAAATATGCGCTAAGTTTGTAAAGCCAGGATAGGGATGACAAGTTTCCCATAAAGTTTGTCACACTGTGGCTTTTCTGATTGACTGATGCTGACATCATATTTTAGTTTCCATAAAGGACATTTCTTTTTTTCTGCTACAAGACTGAACTCTGCATAGGGCTATGCTTGACTCAACCACCTACAAAGAACATGAGGATTATAGGTGTATATTTCTGTGGTCATATGCAATACGGGAAGGGCTGGAATCAATAAACTCATGCGTGTCCTCCCATAATCCTTACATTGGGATTGAAGTCAAGCTGTAATAGGATAAACATTTCATGCTTTCAAAAAAAACAAAAAAAAACACAAAGTTATGAATCATGAATCCAAAAGTGCAAAAACATTTTCCTTACTTTCTCTGCACTGTGTTCTACGAATGAGACTGAAGAACTGTTCTGAATATTACCCACAAAACAGCCATTTTTTGTTTGTTAGGCGAAAAAGTCACAATTTATTGTAGCTCTGTAATCATTGATACATCAGTTAATGTATTTTAAATAAAAGCAGTAAAGGTATCTGAATTTGATCTGGTATTCTTGCAGTCTCTGTACAACAGGTACGCTGCTGTGCAAGGAGCATGCAAGAAGGAAAGAATGGAGTAATGAGCTTATCATCTATCTGCTTCTTCTTTTAATGCCCAGTCACAACTTACAACTTTATGATCATCACAATAAAAAGTTCAGGTCCCTTCCCCCCTGTAAAGCAAAGTTGTGTAATATTCAGAGCTCAATGGACAAAAATGAAAACCCTATAGCAGGTAAAACCTATCATTTACATATTTACCCACTAAAGTTTTGTTTTAAGAATCTTTAAATGGTGCCTTTATCTGAAAAAATGTCATCCCTCATTCCGGCCTGGCCAATCATAATAGCCAAAGATCAAAACCAGGAAGAGGATAAGAAAGGAAATGGTAGTGCTTGTGGCTGAACGGGTACAAGTCAGGCAAGTAAGGTTATTTTATTGCTTGACTCTTCCGCACTAAGTGACCAACCTCTTGTATTTCTAGAGTTTAGTTCCACTTTAATGTGATTATAGGTCTGTAGTGCAGTGGCTGAGATTGCACACTCCCACAAGTTTTTCCAATAGGACACACTTATCATTCAATAATCATTGATTGGGTAATGTGTGTTTTGGCACAGCCAGTCACTGTTGAAAATTACATTTGCAGCCTGCTAGTATCCTTAGGTAACCCAAACAATTCACATAATTGTATTTATTGATTATAATTAAATATAATTGTATCTATTTGGCGTGGATCTGCGGTGCTGGATTTCATAGACATTTTCAGGAACTTCCAATAGTAGTTTGTGTCTCTGCCACTAGATTTCATAAAATATTATGCATCCTTCAATATACATATTCTTCACTGGGGAGAAAGTATCTATTCACATACACTCAAACCACTCATTTAAAATCCAAGATCTTACCTTATGAAATGTTATGTATGGTTTATTGGCATTTATAATGTGCATATTTCCTATAATGGGCAAACATGATGGTCCAGGAGGATAATTTGGATGAATGTTTTTCTTCTGACCAAATAGAAAAATTGCCAGACAAACACAAGTGACAATAAAAAGGAGAATTGTGACTGGATCAGTTAAATACATGTCTGCAACAACACCTATAGAAAAAATAGAAAGCAGAATAGGAAAATAAATGGAACAAATAAAAAGCCAAATAAGTACCATTTCACATGTTCAAAAGTGATACATCAGCAGAGTCACGCAGGAGACAATTCCACTAAATCAACTGTGAATGATTCAATTCAAATCAAGAGTGAACAATTGAAATAGCTTTCAGGTCTTAGGGAATCACTGCTACACCTATATATTCATATAAGCTATATAAGAAAGGTGGTCAGAAAGATTGGAAAGATTGGCTCTTACATTGCTGATCATTGGGAAGAATGTCACCCTTACAGACAGCCAAAATTGTTGTTGGTGCCAGTTAAATTAACAAGAGATCCAAATTGCCAATTGCTCAAGGAACTCCCAGCAACCTCTGGAGGAACCCTGGTTGTAAAGCACTGCACTCTATAGAATCGCTCCCTTGATAGCCTTGGATGATAGCAATGAGGCAGCAATATCATTGGCCTCGTGTACGAGAGAAGGATTCCATAGAAAATTCCAGTATTCTTGTTGATTCAAGCTCTGGCAACAAATCTTTAGCTTAAAAGTTGCTCCTGTTGGATCTAAGGAGTTCAGAGAAGCTGAGGAAATTACTTGTTATCGGTTGTACTAGAGCACATGGTCCTTGGCTTTCCTGGTAAACCAATTATGTGTGATATGCTGGGAAGAAAGTCCACAAATGACATTACACATCCTTGCCAACTCTCTCTGTGTCATCATTGACATGCTTTGGGGAAATACCTTCTTCTGTTATCTGTAGCCTTGAGCTTGTAGTAAATGGTACTCTCTAGGAAAATAAGGTGATGGTTGTAGAAGTAGGTAAGAAGTGCTGTTAAGTAAAATTTCTAATAATATGAAAGTTTTATTATTATTCAAAAGTAGGTGGAGTTGTTCCAGAATGATGCAGGCATCATCAAATGTGAGGTCAATCATCCACAACTTGAAGAGCCCCTAGCAACTTCTAATGTTTCTCAACCGGGTTCCTCCGGAGATTAAACCACATTTATTTATTAAAAAAAGAAACTTTACTGGACTTTTCAGGCACCGTTTAATAAACTAATTACTTTAAACCTCATATCACTGTTTATTTGACATTAAAATATTTAAAAACGTACAACATATTTTGTGAAACATCTGGATGAGTACATGAAACTGTATCAAATTAGTCCCACTTGCATTTTGATGCGTTTCACAGATTTCGCTTCTTCAGGAAAATTGTAGGACATGACAAAATAATAGATATATCATCTAATTGACACCAATTATGATTACCCACTTCTTTAACTCAGCATGGGTATGATTGGGATCAAAGTCAAAGAGTAATGTTAAGCTCCACAAAAGCAACATTAATCTCTTGTAGTCGGTACATTGTAATGGAGAAAAAAAACATGGATACACTTCTTCCATGTTTATTATTATTCTGTCATATATTTCAATTAGTCATTAGTTCTTTCTATCCCTTACTCCCTTGTTGGCTAATGCTGGCTGTCTGTAAAAATTGCTAGGGGCTTCCTGAGCAATAAGCAATTTGTACCCAAAGCTCAGTTACTATTGACACTTTTTTGCTATCTGTAAGGGCGACATTCTTCCTACAATGACAAGCAATGTAAGAAGCATTCTTCCCACTAATCATCATGTTCATGTACTGTGAGCTGTGAATATATTATGATCCAGAGTTCCCTAGGCCCTGAAAGTTATTTCAGGGGTTCCCCATGTTAAAAAGTAGAAAGGCTCTTCTAGAAGAACCCTGGTTGAGTATGGCTGATCTAAAACCAGTAGCTGACTCCAACCACCGGCATTCTCTTTAACAAAAATATCACTAAAGTGTTTGTAAATCCCAATCTTTTTGTTTGTATTGCATAAAGAAGAGTTATAAGTACCCTAATAGAGAGAGAGAGATTTCATTTCATGTTTGAAAGATACAACAGGAAACTAGAGGAAATCACTGCAAAGTGAACCTAATTTCCTTTTTATTGAGTTGTCCTAGGAACAGGTGGGATACTCTTATTTCCTACTCTGACTGCAACCCCAACAGTGACAGTAACGGCCAGGACCATTAGAGGAGTTATTGTGCTAAGTGGGGAGTTTAATATTAACACTAATCTATTTTATGACTGCACAAATAAATATATGTGTTGTGTGCTGACATGGATAATTGTTCTGTAATCTGACAACTCTGCAAGACATGAATGACCATAGCCAAAGAATTTGGGAGTGTAGTTGTCACAAAGGATTCGGTAGGTCAACAATAGTTCAATTTTCTTAGACATTTCATCATACAAATGATTCAGCAGATTAAAGCCCAAGGTGGAATTTGTCTTTCTAAATCTGATGTGCAAGGCATCACTTTAGGCTACAGCCATCTCTTCTCCTTGGAGGTGGCGGGTCATTGATTTTTTTAGGCATTTTTTCTCTAATATGACCTTAACCGCTCTGATAATAAAGATGAACTATGATCTTCCTATGATGTCAATTAATGTTCCCCTGTGAGTAGACTATAGACATTAAACGATTTACATATTCTTAAAAGTAATAAAAGCTTTTAAACAAAATACTTCTGGCCTGAATGATTTCTGGTTTGAATGATTTAAATGCAAATTAAATTATTATCAAATATAATAAAAAATCACAAGGACTCTAAAGCAAGGTTTCCAGATTTTTTTTACATTAGGCAACAAATATTTCCTTCTTTCGTCTTCTATATATTTTTTTTTTTTTATTTTTATCTGTTTGGTGTTTTTAGTGTTAGAAATAGTGTGTAATTTTGTTTGTTGTGTTAATTTTTTATTTGGGTGATGGATTGCATAAACAATAAATACATTTTTGCAAGACAATATCACAAAAATAATGCCTTCATTGTGCTTAATACATGTAATATGTTATTATTTATTATTAAGTAATTACAAGGTGATTGCTAAAAAAGACGAGTCTATATTGGAAATTAAACTTGCTCTTGTCCCTAAAGTTTATTTTGTTCATAAGATCTCTTTCCTAATATGCAAATAGGAGCAAAGTCCTGGAAAGATATTAACATTAAATCACAGCCTTAAGTGAACCTAGGCCAGGTCATTGACAGTTATATTCCTAACAAGCAGTAAGCTAATTAAAGGTGTATTAGCAATATTTATATTATTAGAAATATTATATAATAAAATAAGTGAATGTTCATAACCTTGGGAAATGACAACAAATTACATCCAGCAGAGTTATTAAACTGAAAATGTTAAAAATAATTGCAAGCAGGTGGGCTTTCTTTTACCCAGAAGCTATAATTCTTCTACAATAACACAAACATATCTGCCTGTTTTTAATTTTTAGTAGCACATGCACATCTAAGTGTATGTCATTTCAGATAATCAAGATGACCAAAGATCCTAATTCCAAAATAGAGCGGATAAAGATGTAATTCCCGAAAAAGCGAGGGGAGGTGAGTTTACCCCCAGCATCTTTATAGGCAAGCCAGCAATGGGAATAGGTGAATTTCTCTTATGAAGATGTATTTATAGAGATAGACATCTTGTAAAATGTAGGTTATAACATTATATTATATCATCTTCAGCTAACATTTACAAAGCATTCAACAAGCTCTGGAACACCTAAAGCACCCTTCTATTCAAATCTAGAAATGTGGAATACAGATTCTATTCAAAGTGATAGCCATAACTTTACAGTACTTTTTAACATGTCAAAATATAAAATATATTTTTTTATTATGAAAATAATATATTGGGATTTCTTTTCAACAATCCGAGAGTGGAGCTCAAGGTAGAATTGAGGACTACAAGCATCACGCTTACTAAAAAAATGTATTTTGCAAAATACAAGAATTATAATCAACATCAAGAGAGACTCAAAGTTTTAAAGTCAAGAAGAAAAGACATTTTTTTTAAATTGCAGCCATGTTTTACTGAATACTGTATTTAACAATGACAATTCCTTTTTCTTCGTTTTAGCAGTGGCAGCTTCTTTATCCTGAATTACCTGTATCATTGTCATGTAATACACATTTTTTTTTTTTTTTTGTATTTAATCAAAAGCTTAGTAAATAATAAAAGTTATGCTTAATAATTGTGCACCGCAGGTAAGCCCCCCACAAAAAAACCTAAAACAATACCAATGAAATGCCATATTTCTGGTCTATATCCTACCTTCTATGTTAAGATCACAGCTCTGTCCTTGCTCTCAGTTCGTCTTGTGCTGAAATAATTGGACAATACTCTTTGGAATGCATTTAAATAACGTACAGGGCAGCCAATCACGCAATCCAGGGAAATCATGCCAACACATATTGAAAAGCATTATGCAATGGTTTGCAAAGTCTAATCCCACGTGAGATTGTATAAACACACCTAAAACCCACACACTTCATAGAAATGTACAGCTGAGTATCATGTGACTTCATTTCTAATCTCTATGACTGTTATAGAATGTATAGACATGGGTGCGACTGTATCCATAGCGTGTCAGGAGTTTGTATGGGGACCAAATAGTGCCAAAGGCTGAACACACAGAGATACAATTTTATCTATAAAAATCTATAAAACTTCAAGCTAAAGTCAGGATCCATCTTTGGGAAAGTTGAAAACTGATATTGTTGCAACATTTTTCATACTAAACCCAACATAAGGGGTGATTAGAAATGTCAGTAATAGGAACATTTCTGTCCATACATTTTTGTATTATGATGCCCACACCTCAAATTTACTTGTATAGGTTTTAAAGAGACAAAAAGGAGGGACATCCTCAATAGGAATAATTGAATCTGCTTAGGTTTGACTTTCATTTAAACAAAACCTATATTTACTTTGCCAATCACTTGAGTTTTAAGATCCACATTGGCTGTGAGTTTTGTATAGTGTAGTCCAACCCATGGTAGGAGCTAACTTGAACCTAATCCCTACCCCCCAGTAGACAGAAATAAAGCTCGTAGATTTCCTAACCACCATATTGAAAGCTAAAAAATGATTTGGCATAGTGTCATTGTAATGGCTGCCATATATAACTATCCCCACGTAATCACGTAAATCATGTAATCACGTAATCACCTTTTGTGACACTTGTCTTTTCCATGATCAGGGCCATATAAATGATGATATTCTTTTGCATAATAATTCTTCATTTGGGATTCAGATCCTTCTGTCGCTCATTATTATTCAGTTCTTCCTTTACCACGCAGCATTTGTTAGTTTAAAGTGGACTTTTCATTACTTTTTTAACATTATGTAAAAACATAATATGGATCAAATTATTGTGATTTCTAGTAAGCTAAATACAAATGCAAAATAGAATCTCTTTTGTAAATTAGGTGAACTATGAAAAATTAGATGATGAAAAAGGTATTATTAAACCAGAGGCTGACTTAGCCCACCAGGTTTCATCTCTAACAAAAAAGTCACTTTTGAGTTGGCTTAGGGTCATCTATGCATTCTGTACTGTAAGTATACAATCCCTGAGGTCAAAATTACATTTTGCCAAATTAATTTTTTAATTAATAGCCCTTACAAAAGACAAGGGGACTTTTACATACCAGGGAAAGAAGCTTTAAGTATCAGTATAGTGGGTTTTGGTTTAATATTTAGATTGTGAAATACCCTTAATATTGCATCAAGCAAAAATAACAATAAACTTTTTGCATATCAAAAAGTAGAGTATAATATGCCAATCATAACCTGGACCCATGAGAACATAGGTTCGCTCACAATCATTTCCCTGAGCAATACTCTATACATATATGCAGATCCAACTTTTTATGAACGTGAAGCAATCCTATGACAATCCTCTGATTGGTCAGAGGATTGCTTCACATTCAATACAAGTTGGATCTGATCGAAAATACCGGGTATTTCTTCATATCCTGCACAAAGCGAGCTCAAGCAACTAATTATTCATTGACAAGTTGACTACTTATTTCTCCTCCTTGTCCATGCTGTGACAGCAATGTACTGACTGTATCACTCCCGTAAAAAGGATTATTCCATCTGATCCATAAGATAATAACAGAGAGTAAAAATATTAAAAGGTAAATGCTGTTATGTTCCTGATGAAGCAGACTTGCTCTGTGAAACGCGTCGAAGAACTAAATGCCTATATATATATGATTGCAGAGCTACTGAGATTTATGTAATGTTTTTATTAATGTTTTATATTGGAAGCTTTAGTAAACTTTTAATATACATTAGATTCAAGAAATTGCTTTGATAAAATGCCTTAAAAGTCCCATTAACACTCACCTTGTTTGTTTATACATTGACTTATAGGGATGTGACATAAGTTATGAATTGTGCGTAAAATCCTAAAGAGTTGTCTACACTGTCATATATAAATATATATTATGAATATTTGATATCCAATCTGAACATTTCATTTGTCCAAATCCTGTTTCAAAAAAGGACTCATATGGAGGAATCCACAAAGTAATACCTACTTTTTGGGCTGCTGGTTTGGATTTCCTTAGACTTTAACCCAAACCGATCAAACTTTTTAGAAGTTCACTCATTCAAAAAAAAAATTGATTTTGCCTAGGCACAGGGTAGAGCTGTATTGTCCTGGCAGATACGTTAGCTGGCACAGGCAGGAAACAGGATTATTTTGTGATCTTTATTGATTTGTATATTTATAATTACACAGTATTTATATAGCACCATCATATTACACAGCACTGTACAAAGTCCATAGTCATGCCACTATTTGTCCCGCAAAGGGGCTCACAATCCAATGTCTTTACCATAGTCATATGTCTTTATCACAGTCTAAGGACAATTTTTGGGGGGAAGCCAGTTAACCTAACTGCATGTTTTTTGGAATGTGGGAGGAAACTGGAGTACCCACAGGAAAACCCATGGGGAGAACCTGCAAACTCCATGCAGATACTGTCCAGGCCAAGATTCAAACCTGGGACCTAGTGCTGCAAAGGCCAGAGCTCTTACCTCATAGCCACCATGCTATATTTAAATTTTATCAATGATTATTATATTAAAAATAATCAGTTTTCAGCATATCATGTCATTGTTCACTTTTATTTTCATTTTCTTCATTTATTTCAGTTTTACATATAAATATGCAATTATTATTACCAATCTGGGGGTCTTATTGATCACTATATGGTAATTTATGACTACATTTCATTAAAAAAAAGTTTTCTTTTTGAACATATTAAACTGGGAAATCCGGTTCAAAATTTTCTTCCTCTATTTCTTGCCAGTTCACTTTAATTGCGAGGAATTGCACAAATCTCATGTTTCATTGGAGGGGTTGTAAAGCCAACATCACCTGTGAGGTCTAGTTTTGCTCCAGGTGGAGCCTGGAAGGTGAAGTTTTGCAGCAATGTTGTAAAAAAGATGAACAGCTCCATTTTAGCTAAGGTGTCTCCAGCACAACTTCTCTTACCTTGGTGAAGAAAAGAAAAACAAAATCATTATAGAAATAGAGGTAAAGGCAGAATATTTTACAGGTATTATAGGACATTTCCATCTTTGTGTCCCTCTGGGTTTTCAACACTAGTTAGAAAATATTTCATGCTTGCCCCTAAGGATGAAGTTTAGGTTTCAGCCTTCCTTGGTTTTAAATGTAATACTGCTTCTTTGTTCCACAATAAGCCCAATCACCCACATCATTTTGGGGACCAAAGGTAAGGAAGAGGCCTTGTCTCTCAACACTGGGACCCACCAATGTTGCTTCAAGGCATGGGAGCTGTTATGGCAATAGAAAGAGGGGGGGTGAGCATTAATTCTTGAATAATGGTCTGGTTAAAATCCTAAGGGGGCTTTACCATTTAAATAAAAAAATAGCAACTCGTACAGCTTTTGTCCATTCCCAGGAAAATTTAAAGGAGTTATGTATGGTAATGGTTCCCTTTCAGCTGCATGAAAATACTCTCTGTCTACCGATTGTTAACTTTTCATTTTTTTGCACATTAGTATATGTTTCTTATAGCTTTGCTGGGCCCCCTCCCTGCCTTTTTGGGCAGAATCTGGGTGCAATATTTGTTAGTCTTATACTATAGTAGGGTTTCACCTTAAATCACCCTAAAGATTTGGTTAACATAAAAGGGCATTGAATGAAGCTTTTAGGAACTATACCTGGCCATAATCAGACACCTTACCTGGTTACAGACAAGCAGGTATACAGCTAAGATGAACACCCAGCACAATAGAAATCAAAGGTTCCGAGGACACAGCTCAGCACATGTATAGAGGGGTCAACAAAAATTTTAGGAGGCCAAATGGTTATTATGTCAGGAACATCTTTTGAGTTGATTATCCAAAATCCATGCTTACCAGACATGACAGAATAGCTACACTTTTGGGATATAAGTCTTCCATTCTTCCATGCCATAAAACTGGGAAGCTGTTTGTAACCTTTGCATGGTTGGTCACAGTCGCCGCATATGTGGCATGCTTTGGTTTATCTTCATTGATTTACTCACCAGCAGAAAATGGTATAAAAGCTTCATTAAAAACAAAATTTCCCTTAGAGTCCAGAAAATGTTGAGGGTAAAACTCATATGGTTTTTCAAAGTGATCTTTGTCTCGTAGGACGGAGTATAGTAAGGGGATCACTTGTGTTCCCTGCAAGATGAATGGGATATTTGGATGAATCATAAAAAATGGGTGTTATTAGTTGAATGATCAACATTTCTTTACCACTCCTTTCCACCCTCCTGCATTTTGTAGCTAATTTGATTTTTTTCATTTGATTGATTTTCTAACTTGTTTTTAATGTAGGAGGTCTAATCCTAGATTCACCTGCAATGGCTCTCAGCTACCTCCACATTTAAAATGTCTTGTGTATTAATGTATGAGAGGTACTAAGAGGTTTTCACAGCCACCATAACTGACTGTAAAATGAAAACTAACTGATAATCATATAGAGGGGGAATTGCCCATAACATATTAATGATAACCCCTTCCCAATTGTTCTATCTACTCCGAAAAATGTATTAGGCAGTTTATGGCTTGTTGCTTTCACCCATATGAATGTGTTTGAGTTTGGAAAATGGCCACTGACTTGAATACTGCGTCCTAGGAGGAAGGTGAAAAGTCCGCATATAAAGTAGCATTTGTTGGATTCAATGAGGGTACAGAGCCAGGGGAGCACTTTAAAGACAAGTTATGGTCTGATTGTATGTGGGGATTGGGGGAGGCTGGGGATAGGTGTGTAGCTATAAAACCTGTCACTTTGCCCTGAATAGTAGAGATATACTTAGTGGACACTAATTCTCTCCCTGTCTCCTCCCTAACAATGCTCAAGGTGAGAAAACTTCACATTTAGAATGCCTGGAAACTGTAGTGCATATGTTAAAAAAGAAGACCCTTACAGGGAAAACATTAAAGAAGAGGTTGCGGAGATCAAACAGGCCACATACTACATATAGAGTAATTTTACTTGTGACAAAACTTTGCTGAAACAGAAAATCTCAATTTGGTATATTCAGTTGCTTGGTGATGAAGCATTGTGTCTTACTTATTGACACCAATTTATTTTCCCAAAATGGCAAATGTATCATGAAAGGTATGGCGAATAAAAATCATCCATTTCACTCATACCCAATTTCTAAATATTTAGCAGGAACATTTACTACCCCAAGTATCACCACAGGCTACCCCTCCTTCCCAGAAATTTCTACTACAGTCCCTTTGCTCCATCATTCCATCAAGTACTTAGCAGCCTTCCCATTTCTCTTTGGAGTGAGTTTTGCTCCCTCTCTGAGAAATAACTCAGCAGCTCTGCATTACTGATTCCCTTTTACAACATTGACTCAAATGTCTTCCAGCTTTCTAATATCTGTATCCATAAAGCGGGAGATAAGGGAGGAAAGAGCAAAGGGAGCTGAACTGCAAAAGAGGACAACTTCCCAACTCTATCCAAAATTCTTAAAAAAGTTTGGGATAGAGTTGGGAGTTAAACAAATTGGTCAATAAATTTGATAGCACACTAGGCACTCCACTTAAAGAAGTAATTCTGTGTCATTATAATCCATTATATGCTTTATTGGTATGTTATTTTTACCCTCCATGTGAGTAACACTTCTTTTCTTTTCAGAGTAGTTCATATTTAATATATTAGTACTGAATGAAGGAAAAAATGTGATACTTACTTTGGGTATAAAAAATCCTTTGAATGTCACATCTTGAGTTGTGGAACGAGGAACGTTCGTTGGCGCAATGTTGCCAAACCTTTGGATTTCATGGATAACGGCATCAGTATATGGCATTTCTTTTCTGTGTATGAGTCGAGGCTCCCCAGATCCAATGACTTTTTCAATTTCTTTCTGAACATTTTCTGGTATTGAAATGGAGACATTTGGTATGTAGAGTAGACACATTCTTTGTGACTTAGCCTATCATATATGCAGTTACTAAGGAGTTTTTTTATGTGACTGGGAAGATTGGGGTGAATGAGCGCTAATCAAAGAAAAAAGCAAAAAAAAAAAAATATCACCTACTTTGGATTTCTGGGTATTTCATCATCAGCAGAAGACCCCATCGGAGTGTGGTGGATGTTGACTCCATCCCAGCAGTGAACAAGTCTGTCAGTAGAACTGTTAGATTTTCATCATTAAAATATAGTTCGGGATTTGGCTTTTCCTAAAATTAATATAATACAGAGTATATTATATTTGCTAAATTCTATCTTTTCAGGTTCCAAAAATTTACTGTGCTAAAACAACCACCTATCCAAATAACTTCCTTGTTTTCTGGTGCTAAATTGGCTTAAAACATAACAATGTATAAATAAGGTTCAACAAGTCTACTATTTATATTTATCTAGCAAAAAGAATGGGGCAGGTAATACAAGAAAATAAAACTGCAGAAAAAGTGTTGTTCTAATGTTACTCTAAAGACAGAAGCCCCAGAATGAGTTGTGGAACCCTAGGCTTCCTAAAATGATACACAGATCAAACGTTTAGCAAGAACTTGGAGATAGAAGAAGAATGACTTTATCTGAATGATGACACATAAGAGAACATTGGATGAGCAAGGGAACAGAGAGGGAAACAACAGACTAGACAACAAGAGGTTAGCACGGGAGCTGGACTGGGATACATTCAATTAACCAACAGGTGAATATGAAATGCTCAGCAGATCTAGGGGGTCTGGCAGTAGTGGAGACATGTTGCTCAAATTGTTTGGGAAAAAAGGGGGAAAAAAGAGCTAATACCCACAAAAATGAGATATATAACTTTATGCACCAAATGCCCTTGCATCCCAGTCCTGATTAATTTATCATCTCTGGTAGGACTTCCATGCTGGAGAGGCTGAAACAGGATGGGCATATGGTTTGGCTGAAAGAAATACTGGATAGGGGGACCTCTTAGAATGAGGACTTTTAAAACTGGTGTGGGTGTTCTATGGGATCAAGGGCTTAAGGCTGACCCATGAGTATGTGGCCAGGTGGAGTGCCTGAAAATACAGCTAAGAAGCTCAAGCAACATGAAAGAACATTTTCCACTTTTTGGGCCCTTTCTCGACATAATTTCATAAGTGCATTTTAAGTTCTGAAACCGTTTAAAGGGAACAGGTTTTCTTTACAAATTAAACTTGAGCTAAACTTTTTCCAACTTTTTCAATTTTCAACAAAAATTAGCAGATAGAAGCAAGTGGCTTCTGCATGTGACATACCTCCTTTTGTTTGACAAGGAAGACATCAATTAAATTCCTCTGATCATTGACATCCAACTGATTCCTCTGATTAGTGAAGGTTTCTCTGACAAAGGTATGTATTTCTTTCATATTTGGATTGACTTCTCTATGACTCCCGGGTAGCCATCTGACCAGAGAGGGAAATGCATTGTACAGCTAGGAAAAAATAAGCATATAACAGTCTTCTGATAATGATAATTACCAGAATGAACACACTTTATAGGTCTGTGAAAATATATTTACATTGGGACAAGTGCATTTAGTAAACTGCGTGGACATTGATTTGTAAAAAGTGTGAAAAGATCATCACTTCATCCTATAATGGTCACTCAATGGGTGTACAAAAAATTGAACTTTCTTATTTATATATATAATATATGATATATTTGGATGATAATACCTCTAAGTAAACATAATTTAAAACATAATTTAAAATGTTTCTACCCATTTTTTTTAGACATATTAGGTCTGTAAGGTAAGCCAGCAATTCGATAATGTTGAAGTAAAGACAAACTTACCAACACCATTGGGGAACCCATAATTCTGACATTATCATTGATTATTTTCAGAAGCCTTCTAAGTTTTGGATAGTCATAATCAAAGCGGTGACCAATCAATATGGACACAATGATATTGGCCAAAGCAGCATTCATTATCATGGTATTTTCGAATGGTTTTCCTGAAATACGAGCAAAAATATTACATAACATTTATAGTTTTGTAATAAACATGATGTTTTAGGCATCAGGAGTAGAATAATGTAAAATGATTACAAGCAGAGGAAGAGGTTAAATCTTTTTGTTTTGTAAAGGCAGAATGTTTCTGGGGGGTTAGAACCATAATGTGACCTGTTGCTGGATGTATTTTGATACACATTGCTGCAGACTTCTTATGTCCAGTCAAAGATTTTCAGAAGTTGGTTCCTAAGGGAACTGCTCATGGGTTAGTTGGTTAAGTGAGCTGTGAGGACTCCCTTTGCTATTTTTTTTTTCCAACGAAACAACACGCATGTCTAAGCAAGTGGCTATTTGGGCACAAAAGGGGCCTGAGAAAATGTTCTACCTGAAAGTTACATTAAGGAAGGAATTTTAGCTAAATTTGAAAATTACATATAGAGATGATCTAGCCTGCCCTGCCGAGAGGTAATGAAATAATCAATTATTGGAATTTTAACTTATTTCGTTATTATGAAAAAGTCTGTGATTATCTAGGTCAACCTTTGCAACCTTTTTACCCTGGTGGAACCCTTCAATAAATTTTGAGTTTTTGGAAAATACAACAAAAACTAGCCAGTGGGGAAAAAAATGCCTTCTATATGAATGGTGATCAATAAGAAGAATGACCATTTATGTTGGTGGTCAGGAAGAAGAATGCCTCCTTACATTGGAGATTAATGGGAAAAATGTTTCTTACCATGGTGTTTAGTAGACTGAATGCCACCATTACAGAAAGCTACAAATATAAATGGTGTCATGCCAAATGGCATTCATTCCTGGAACTATGCAGGCACCATCAAATAGTAGGTCAGTCAAAAACATCCTAAGGAATACCTAACAACCCCAGGTAAGTAAGGATAAACTAACAATGGCAAAAAGCAGACAGGCAAATGAATATAAATAGTTGTAGAGGTCCAATGTGTAGAGCACTCTGTGTCCTTGGTACAGATGTAACAATCTTTAGGACGTGAGAATAGTTGATGTTAAGTATCTATACTTGTGTGGATAAGTGCTATTGACAAGTGCTGTTTTTTGCATTTGACTACAACACTGCTCAAACATATGCATGTAAAGTATGTACAATATGTATGTTTCAATATGACCTGTGTGCAACACAACTTGAAACATCAAAATGTCATCCACACCACTGACCTTTGTGGGCTTTAAAAACTTTTATCAAAGTTTGGCACTCTTCAGTGATCTTGTCTTCTATTTTTCTCTTCCCCATCCCAAAATCACGCAGTGTAGAAAGAGTGAATCGTCTCATGGCTTTCCAGTTATTACCATTGGAAAATACAACACCTGAGAGAAAAAACATTATTTTAAAGTGAAATTCCAGTCAAGAAGCGAGCTTCTTTATATCTATAGCATGCAGTCCAGCTGCATATACACTAATAGTATGTATTCAGGGGCATGCCCAACTGCTGAGGACCTGATCTGTTTCTTTTTGTTTCAAACATTCTTTATTTAGGGGTTTTAGGGAGATACAAAATATTGCAAACAGATACCATGCCATATCTGAGTTCATGTATTCCATATTTCCCCTAGATTCTTTCAACTGTAACCAGTAATACCAGGTAGTATGAAACCTCTCATCCGTACCATGGATACTAAAAGTCAGGTCCTCTGTAAGCCTAATCTCAATAATTTGCCAAAACCACAGGGCTAAAATTTGGTTCTGAACTGCTTCTTAAAGCAGAACTTAAGTCAAGACTACCCTCTGCTTTTATTGCATTTCCACACCTTTAAGACTTCTAGGAACAGATTGTTGCCTGGGAATAAATACTCCAAATGGCTAAAGTAACTTGTTTTGACTTTCTCTCGGGCCTCGGTCTGTCCAATGTGAAGATAATAAATGTTTAATGTATATAGAGCAGGGGATAATATTCTAATTCCCAAGCAAACAAACTGGGAAAACAGAGAAACTGACTGTTGTCAGTTGTCGTACAACTTAAGGTTCATTTATGACAGGATAACCTAATAATAAATCAAGGTACAATGTAAACTATAAGCCTCAAAAGGATAATCAAAAAGCTTTGTATATCTCCATTGGCTAATCCAAATCCAAATGATCTCCCGTCTGCTGTTAGTAGATATCATCATAGCCAATTTAGGCTCCTGCATACATAAAATAATAGCACTATCCAGTTTCAAAAAAGCATCTGAGGTGCATTAAAACTTCAGCCTGCAGCATCCTTGGTGGGGTTTATAGGATAAAATGAAAACTGTCTTTCTGAGATATCTTAATGCTACACTGGAACTGCACTTTCACAACTGGGGGTCCTTTTGATCCACAACCTTGTAAACTCATGATAAGAGATGTATCAGCTATTTATTTTTTGTATTTTTTTTTATTGTCATAAAATAGAACTTTGAAAAATTATATATATACCATATCCCCTGGTCATGTCCATAAAAACTGGCACATGTGGTCTTCCAGAAAACTCCTCGGCATGGTTGATCAACGCATCCTTTACCGTCTCATAGCCACATAGTACAACGATTTTTTGAGTTCCGATCTGTAAGCTGTATACTGGTCCATATTTCTCAGCAAGCTGAAAAAACGTTAAGTTTAAGGTAAAAAAAATCTGACTCCAAACATTTTATTGTGTTTATTATCATTAGATTGTGAGCTCCCTTGAGGGACAGCTAGTGATATGGCTATGGGCTTTGTACAGCACTGCATATTATGTAGGTGTTCTATAAATACAGTAAATAAAATAAGTAATTATATCTCAATAATGTATTTAACCACTTGTTTTTACTATGTATATTCACATCTCAGACGTCACTAAAGGTGAATATAGGATTGATGTGCAATTAAACACTTCCATGAGATCATGCATTAGAACATTGCTTCACCGTAGATTAGTTAAAGTGGAACTATACCTTTTTAAAACTCACCTGTCTCTGCTCACCTGCTGCAATCACCTACATTATTTTCTTTCTCCTTCTGCCATTTTAATTGGCCGAGCCAGGATGACATAACGCCCATGCAGGCGTATGGTAGTTCATTTAGTCGAGGCATCCACAGGTGATGCCATGATGTCCCAGGTATCCTCGCTTCCTACACTAAACTGCACAGCTCAATTCATTTTAACAAAAGAGAAGGACCATCAGGCAGGTAAGAATGCTTATTACAGAAGGGACATCGCCTGACCCTTTCTGCAATAAAGCCCTGCTTGATCCCCCATATAAAAGCGGAATTTAAGTTCCAGTTTAATGCAAGCTTATTGTTGCAAAGACAATCACTGTATAAATGAGTATTTATTGTAATTTTATTTAATATTTCAGTACAGTGTAGCCAGGTAAGAATAATAGCATGAGGATTAGGATTTCTTGAGTGCGATTTCCCAATGGCAGTCTTTGTGGTGATTTACTAAATGATTATAGGCTGTCCACATAGGAATGTGCATATCCCATTACAGGGGTTATAGTACTTAGCTTAGTAAATGAGATGATCAACCATTCAATCACTTGCAAGGAAAAATCTAGTTTTGTTAGGTTTTCTTCCATGTACATTTTTACCACATTCACTAAGCTATGTGAATTGTCATGTGCACTGTGGTAATTCACCTCTGGTAAGGGAATAGTCCTAGCAAATCCGTCCCTATCCACTTCTTTACACCAGATTCCATAATAGTTAAAAAAGAAAGAAACTCATCTTTGGGGTTTAAGTACAATAGTGGGGATCTTAAGATTGGGCAGTTTCAATAAAGATAGTGTGACATTTAAATATAATAGTTGTAGATTATTTATTGTACAAACCCAACTAATAAGATACAATAAGATCTGTAGAAATTGTGCTTTATTATAAAGAAATCAGTTTGTGTAGTCCACTTTTTCTAGTCTTTTGATCTGACACGTTTCACAAATAATGCTTCATCAGGGGTAAATAAGATTAGGGTTCATGGAGCATGCATCAATTGGTACAGGATAGGAAGGGTATACCCCAATATGGTTTCCTGAATGTTGTATATCCTATTTGAAGGCAAAGATCAAAGCAAGTCTAAATACAGTTCTCCTAAAAGTTGGAAGCTATATATTCAGATTTTGGTAAAGAACAGGATTAGGGATGTTTATGTCAAGGTAAAGGCTGTTGTCAAAATAATGCTGACCAATGTCAGCTGTAATATAAATACTCAGCAGAGTACTGCCGCATTATAAAGATATTAACAGTTCAGTTTCATTCCATAATACTTTATGCAGTACACTTTAAACTCATTTAAAATCTTACCTCGTGAAATGTTAAGTAAGGTTTTTCCACATTTATAATGTGCATATTTCCAATAACAGGCAAACATAATGGTCCAGGAGGAAAGTTTGGATGAACATTTTTGTTCTGACCAAATAAATAAATTGCCAAACAAACACAGATAAAAACGGAGAGGGCAGCTGTAACTGGATCGATCAAAAACATGATTGCAGTAACACCTGTGGACAAAGAAGAAATGAAAAAAAAATTCAAAAGGGTCAGGTTTCAAAGGTTACATCTGCTATCAAATTATTTAAAATTGTGTGTTGTAAATGTGATCTTTGTTTCAGGGCTAAAAGCTTGAAACCAAAATCCCACATCCCACTAACATGCAGTAAGGGTAATTGGCTTTCCCCCCCAAATTGGTCCTAGACTGTGTTAATGACATATGACTATGGCAGGGACATTAGATTGTGAGCCCCTTGGAAGGACAGTTAGTGACATGACAATAGACTTTGTAAAGAGCTGCGTAATATGTCGGCACTATAAATACTGGAAAATATTACAATAAAGAACACAGCAAGGGCTTTAAAGCAGGATTTCAGACAGTTTCCTACAGGTTAGAAAAACCAAATGTGTGTTTACATTAGAGGGCTGGCAAGATTCTGTTCTAATTTGGATTTTGGAATTTGGAAAGTCCAACTTGGTATAAGTCCTGTTTGGAATTTTGCTTGGTATACAACCTTTGTGCTAGAACTTGTATGGGTCAAAATGAGTCACAACACCACGCGCTCCCCTTATTTACCTCTCTCGAGAGAAAGCCACGACTGCCCCACAGAGTCAGTAAGCCAGTTTCTACCATTCAGTGAACAACCCGCGCTATAACTCTCTGTGAATTACATAACATCTCCTCCTCCTCCATTCGCAGCACCATCCTAGTAGGCACTCGACTCTTCTCAGCAAGGTAAAGGGAGGTTAAATTTTCATTTATTTCATCTAATTGCTTTTGTATTTATGTATTTTAGTACTAAGCAGTGTTTAAATTATTACATTCAGCCCCATCAATGTATAATATCCCAATAACAATAGGATTTTTTTTCAAAGAAATGGATTAATCATTTTCCTTTTATTTGTTATGTGAAAAATTTGTTTGGTATAAGTCCTGTTTAGTATAAGTTCAAGGATCGGGAACAAATTAAGGACTTATACCAAGGTACCACAGTACTAACTCCTTTTTTACAATGATCATAGATACACAGATGAATGATGACTTATTATAAATTGCTCTTACAGCTTGTATAGAATATGTAAATACTTTAGTGTACTGTACATGATTTGAACTCTCTAAAGCTACCAATGAACAATCCTGCCCTAATCATCCAAAAATAACCTTCTTACTCACCTTCTCCTCTAACTTTTTAGTTTGTATTCATTTTGTTGTGTGTGTTTTTTTGTGTCTTAATGTTTTTTTGCTTATGCCTTAAGCCTTTATAAAACCAATATTACCAAGTAATAAAATAATATATACATATAATATATGTAAAATAAGTAACGACAAAGTTACTGCTAAATAAATGGGTCAAAATTAGACATTTGAAAATTATCTGCACGGTTACAAGAACTGATGAGGTCAATTTCCTAGCATGAAAAGTAGAGCAAAGTCCTGTAAGGACCTAAATACTAACAACACAGTTATTGCCTAATGTAACTCTGGGTCCAGGTTATGGACCTCACTTTTTTTCAGGACCCCTGAAAAGGCTCTCTCTGCATGCTTGCCATGAATAGCCCACACTATTACCCTCTTCTTTTTCTACGACTACACCCCTGTGTTTTAAAGCTCTCCAAGGCTGGAGAAGATACACATTAGTGAACTTGGATGGTCCAACAATCACCCAGGCTCACTGATGAAAGTTTATCTTCTCCAGCCTTGGAGAGCTTTAATAAATGAAAAAGAAATAGCATATTTCTGGTCTATATCTTACCTTCTATAGTGGGATTGCAGCTCTGTCCTTGTTTTCGGTCAATCTACTGTTGAAGTAATAGACAATGCCCTTTGGAATGCATTTATTTATCTTACAGGGCAGCCAGAGAGCTTAATTTAAAGAAGCCATGCCAACATGTATTAAAAACAGTCCAAAGCATTTTGCAATAGTTTACAAAAGCTAGATTCACAGGAAAGTTGTATAATCATATAAAGGCGGATTCTTTACTCCAGAAAGGACAGGTGATGTCCCCTATGTAATACAATAACCTGATTACAATTTTTTAATTACACTTATCTGTCCCTTTAGTCACAGGCACTGCTTTCTTACTCCTTCTTCTCTTTCTTGTTTCCATCTTTGTCCTCCTTGATTTACCAGACTCAGGTAGCGAATGCGTCCAGGAGTTCTTTTAATACTGGGGGCAGCCACAGAGGAAGCCAGGATGTGCCGAGTTACCTGGCTTCCTACACTGAGTTGCACATACGGGAGGCATTTTTATCACTGACCACCAACATTAGGGCTATTCTTTTTATTGACCTCCAATGAAAAAGTTATAGCAAGAGTTCTCTAAGATCTAAAAATTAGTTGAGGCTTTTCATGGGTCAAAAAGGTTAAGAAAGGCTTGTCTACAGCAGTGGTCGCCAACCTTTTCTGACCTACCGACCATTAAACTTACAGGCTCCAGACAGCTCATGTGCAGGGAGCCATGTGTCACTCACAGGGGAAGAAACTTCCCCCTAGTGACGTGATGATACAAGAACCTACCCACTCTCCTATTGCAGGTCTGAGCCTGAGACACAACACACACACGGCCCTGAGCCTGCCATCTGTATGGAGAACATGGTACACGGATCTGGCCGGTGTGCCCCCCCCAGTGGGGTCCTTCTCCTGACCCCGCTCTGGGGCGCATCAGCCAGAGTCGAAGACCACCAAAATTTTCTCGGTTGGAGACTGCTGATCTAGAGTATGTTGGTTTTCTTTAAAGTGGGCCTGTGTATATTTTTGTGAAAACAATATATACTTCTTGGTTCCTGACTATCTTGTCACACACCACAGAAATCAGACACCATAAACAATCTTTTACATATATTTTCACTACGAAACCTTAGGTCTACCTCGCATGTTTCTTTCTGTTATTCACCAACCATTATTTTTAGAAGCTAGTGGTTAGGCATTGAGGACCATGAGCCAGAGCTTCTGATCACAGAAAGTGGTTGAGATTTATGAGTTGGGTTTTTACAAATGGTTCATAAAGGTTTAAGTTGAAGTTAGATTTAGGGATTGTTCAGATGTGTCAATAAACAAGCAGTTTTCTTTTTATTTTTTTACAAAATATGAAAACATACCCTATATTTCACATTATCATTGAAATTAAGGACAGTTAATGGGTCTTTTTAATGTAATGCAATGCAATCATTAGGCAGGTGGTGCAGTTGCATTACAATCTTCGCATAATGCTTGGACACAACATACAGATATTATGGGTTATAACTGCTCAACCATTGCCTGCTTGGTAGTTCATGGACATTTAAGCATTTGAAAGGTGTACTGAAAGCATTTGGGAGAAAGAAGTACAAACAGATTACAAATTTTACTTCCCACACTCCTCCAGTTCACAGTTGGAAGCAGTTGTGCCTCTCTTGGATGGGGAGAGTTAACACTTTGAAAATGATTATCCTCCCTAGGGTACTTTATATTTTTCAAACGCTCCCTATGCAGATTCCACCTTTGTTTTGTAAATTCCTAAATAGTTTGGCTGCTTTGTTTATTTGGTATCCTTCAAGGGCTAGGAATTCTTTGAAAACGCTCCACCACCCTAAGACTTATTGGGGTTTTGGGCTGCCAGATTTTGGCAGTATTATACAGCTTACATATTAATTAGGGTATTGAATTGGAATTATGATGGTTCTTCTAAGTGCTGAGTCAGGCTAGAGTCAGACTTAAGCTCTGTTAATTTGAGTATAATTACTTGGTTGCCCTAACTGTTCAGGGAGTTGGGTCAGGATGTTTCCCCCCTTACGCTGACCACACTACGATGTTGGGATGTACTTTATAGACAACAGGACTGGGAGTATAACTCACCTTTGCTCCCAATTACTGGGCATGCCTATTTTCCTCCAGGGCACCATGATGGTTCCTTTTTGAGGCAGAAACCTGAATCTATGTTAGTATTACATCAGATTGTGTCTCAGGACTAGTGTTGGTCGAATATCTCACTATTTAATTCGACAGCTATTTGATGGAATAGTGAGATATTGTTTGGGTGATTGAATGCCGAATTTGAACACCATTGAAGTCAATGGTGGGAGAATTCAGGTTATTTTTAGGGACTATTAAGGGCTGCAGGATCAATCAGATTGCTCTTGCAGCCCTTTACTAGTTGTGTGTGCTCTTGGATCGAGTTTCTCTATCCATGAACACAGGGAGTCCCATGTTTCTGGATAAAGAAATTATCCAGCAACACATACTATCTGCAATTCAGTTCCCATGGTCACGTGACTGTGTGAACTGAACTGCAGATGAACTCTGCAGTTCCACTACAATCAAGCCACGGCTGCAATCATTGATGAGCTCAGTGTGTGATCTCTGGGGCGCTAGAGGTTAGTTAACCTCTAGTGCCCCGGGAATCGTAGTGGTAGTGGACCAAATTTAAAATATTCCAATCTAAAGATATCCAGCCAGATGGTCCTTCACTGCAATATATATTTAATATAAAAAAATCTGATATAAAGTTTGATTGTGTTTAACCAACCTAGCAATAGAAATACAAGTTTTTTTCCCAGAAAACCTGCCAATAAGTAATGTCAGAATAGTATCTATTACTAAAGCAACAAAAGCAACGCAATTTCCTGACCTCTGTAAGCTTGTTTATCAGATATTTGCAATCTTCAGCGGTTTTATCTTTTTTTGTTTTGCTCCATTTGTTGCTTGTTTCCACCAAAAACAAAATTATTTAAAATTAATTGTACAAAAACTGAATGACCAATTATCCTATATTTTCTTTGAAGGGTCCCAATAGCTTTTGAACTTTATGAATATCACCTGAATGTCATCTAAGGTAATTCCTAAAAACATGACCTGTTGGCAGTACTTGAAAACTAGAGCACTGCTTTGTAATGCTGCAAATCTGGGAAATTTGCATTTGAACTTTGCTTTACTATCTAGCCCTGCAAAAAGCAACTCTAAGAGACAAATACCTATGAGTCATGAACTTGAACTTTTGCACATTTGTAACACATAAAAAGTATAGAAAACAAAAGCAACATAAAAAAGTATGCGCCTACAAAACAGATGTGGATCTTCAATGTGAGTGAATAATAAATATAATTGCTGTATAATATAGAAGTACAAACATGCCCTGTGATATGCAATAAGTGAAGGGTGAAAATAAATGAGCTTTAGGTGTGCTCCTTCACAAATCTGCATACTTTTCGTAATACACATTTGTTTTTGTTTTTTTCTTATGTTTTGGAAATTTAAGGTGAACAAATATTTTATTGATTCATAAAGTTTATTCACTTTTTCTTAGGTTCCTTTTGCTGCAGTTATTAATAACAAATGGCATATAGGGTAAATATATATTTAACTTGTCTTGATTGTGTTATGATGACCTGAAATCCTGAATTCTCCTTTATTGGATAGTTAGGAACAAAGCAATATTTAAAATATTGATGAACGTATAAAGGAGCCATATTACCCCCAAAAGGGTAAGACATGGCCTAACGTGCCCTGGGGTAAATCTTTCTGGGTCAATTGACCTTTGGATTTAGAGAAAATAATAGATTAAAACCCTCTAAAGATAAAATAATGTTTTCCTAGACAGCCAAGGACAGGTGCACATCATTCTGAATGCATCTTTAAGTGGAACTGTATTCCTATTTCCTTGTGATTGTCAAAAGTGATACATGTTATATACCACCCCTGATAACTACCAGTCAACGAGAATACTTTGAAGCTCAAAGGTAAACATTGGCTGGGGATGGTTGTTGGCTTTCCAACTATTTAAAATTATCTGCAGAGAATTTGCAGAAACTGCAAATGGCCAATGGTGGAAGTTTAAAGCTATGTACACACTTCCAATGGTTCTCGCTGATAATCGGCTCAGGGTCCATATCGAATGAGAACCTGAAGTGTGTACAGCGCCAGTCATCCATCGCCCGAACGACCCTCCTGGTGGATCCACGGACGATGATCGACAAACGATCGTAATGCAAGTGAAGGGGGAGAATGCGCAGCGGGGTGCTGCTTCCTCACTCTCCCCCTCCCCTCTGCATAGAGCAGAACGGTGCTGTAGGTACAGAGCTCGTTCATGCATCGTGCAGTGCTTAGTCGTTGGAAAGGATCGTCAAAGATCCTTTCCAATAACTATAATTACAAGTGTGTATGCGGCTTAAGTCACTGAACTCAAACCTCTCATTAAACAGGACTTTTATTTCTTTCCATCCAGTTTTGCAGTATGTTAACCTCTGCTGGATGGTGAGTAATTTTGGTGAACTGACTTTATTATACCTAAAGAAACTGAAATGTTTACAATGAAATAATAATAATAATAATAATAATAATAATAATAAATAATAATAATGAATTGCTGAGAAATTCTGTTCCTTACTGGCATCCTTGGTTTAATTTGAAGGATTCCCAGAGCTCTCTGTTTTAATTAAACCATTATGGAAGTTTGTACTTTCTTCTCAGATGAATCTTTGCAATGTTTTTAAAATGTATATTAAGCTGTTTGGCCCAGAGGGAGGAAATCATCGGAGGGCTCCTAAGCTTGCTGGTCTAAACTTGTAGCTTGTATTATGGTGTGCTTCATTGAAGTAAGGTGATTATGGAGGTTTCCATTTTTTGTATTTTTTTTGCTATTATCTGCCACTTACCTGTATCAAGTAAATGACAAGATCTGACTTTGTTGGATACTGTGTTCTCAGGACTGTAGTGAGAGGATACACTTTTATCAGTGGAGCTGGGTGATCCAGCAAACCTGGAATCAATTTCTTTAAAGTCATTTGCTATTTTCCAGCAAATGTTTTGAATCCTGGACTAGATTCATTCCAGGCTTCATTGAAGAAAGCGTATCCTCTCCAGCCTTGGAGAGCTTTAATAAATCAGGGCTCTTATCCCAAGTTCTAATTTGCAAATGGTATTTAATAAATAGATTTGATACTAAGCCATTGTTTTCTGATTTTATTTTGGATTTTTGTCTCTATGCTCATTTGGGTACAACTTTAAAATGATTCTTCTCTTAATTGTTCACATTATTCATAGAATTATTTAACACCATGCATACTATACATGCCTGATTTATCAAAGCTCTTCAAAGCTAATAATAACAAATGATTTTAAGACATTAATTCTAGGTTTGCTGGATCACCCTGATTCATGCATGATACGCTATATTCCCCAGTTGTGGGGAGCTTTAATAAATCAGGCTTAATATGTTTGTGGTTGGCATTGTTCCTTTCACAGTATGAAAACAGTCCAATCATTCTTTACCAATTACCACCTGCACTTGATAATGCAATATGAAATGTGCTTGTAAGACTTGTAGTGCAAGTTTAGCCTTCGTTCCAGTAAGGCTTTGCCTACACAGAACCCCCAAAATTGATTTGAAGTGACAAGAGAGAACTTTTTTGACCTGATAATTGTTTAAGCATGTGTGCTTTTTGTAATATACATTCACTGTAAGATGATTTATGTGTGTGAAGGGCATTTTTCTAATTTTGCTATTGCCTACAGAAATTGCTGATAATTAATAGTGTGGCTGCAGCAATTATTGTTGCTCAAACAAGCCTTTTATGATTTCAGCAATGTTAGGATTAGGGATGAGCGAGCGAGATTATTAAATTCAATCTCGCGGTGAATCGGGGCGTTCTCGCTTACCGAACATTTTAAGCGAGAACGGCCTTGTGATTCGCCATGAGGTCGTTTTCTTGCCAAAAAAGGGGAAATGCAGGGAGCGGGAACGCCCACTATTTCCGGCGGGAATGGCACGGCTGGGAGCAAATCATTTCCTCCCAGGATTCACAGCAAGGCCCAGCAGCACCAATCTGCAGATATCTCAGAATAGGCAGATATACAGGGAAGGAGCGAGGGGTTAGTCACTCCATCTTGTGTTCTGTGTAGAGGATAGATGCAGGGAGAGAAATGCATTGTGACAGGGACAAGTTAGGAGCCTTCTGTATGTCTAAAAATATTTAGATTGTGTAGTTTTTCTTGCTACCTCTTGCTACTTATCCAAAAAGGCAAAAACATTTCTGTGCTACTTTACAAAAAGAGATAGTTCAGTCTGATACCTCTTACAATCTACCACCTATCTATAACAAAAGCCATTGTGCATAATGACAGGGACAGGTTTGGAGCCTTCTGTATATCTTGAAATATACAGATTGTGCTACCTGTACCTGCTATTTTTCAAAAAAAGCAGAAACATTTCTGTTCTACTGAACAAAAAACACACATATTTCAGTCTGATACCTCTTGCAAGCTATCCAAAAAGCCAACAAAATTTCTGTATTTCTCTCAAAAAATACAGATATTTAACTGTGATAGCACTTGCTATATATCCACAAAACTAGAAAAAAATCTGTATTTCTCTCAAAAAATACAGATATTATATATAGTAAATTCCAGGGGTGATGCCAGCAGCGATTTCCCGCTGGCATCACCTCCAGAATTTACTGCAGCTGCTTGCATCACGCGGAGATCAGACTCTGGATGATGCGAGCAGCATCAGTGGAGTGAGCAGGGCGGGACATCCCCACCGCATCACCCGGCAAGATGCGATGGAGTGATGAATTCTGGGAGCAGGAAACTTAAAAGCGGATTACTATGTAATGGAAACTGGAAAATTTCAGTGGAAAATATTTATTAAAAAAAATTTTTTTTTTTATAAATTACATTGTTGTGGTCTAATATTTCATTATTTTTTATAATAATGATTTATAATTATTTATTATATTATAATTTATTATTATAATAAATAAATATAATTATTATACCCAGGAGTTAATCCTAAGAATTACAGGCCCACAATATAAACAAACATTTCTATGCAAAAGAAATAGGGTCACTTTTTGCATTAAAAAACTGACAAAATTAGAACGCTAGGGGGGTTAAAATAAATACAGATATTTTTTTTTTTCTACATTAGCAATTTATTTGGAAATAGACAAATGTATAGTATTGTACAAAATGCCCAATATTTGAAACAGTTGTATTAAACAAACATTTGAAAGGAAATCTTCCAATAATGGTTGTAATGTTGATAGTCCTCCCAATAATACAGCTCAGAAAACGTTCAGCAGAAGTGGACTTCATATAGAAATGGTAATGAAATTATTGCAAATAAATGTCATCCTTCTGCAGCTTCTGCTGTGTGAGTTAGGCGGGACTGCAAACATCGAGGAACTCCAATACACATTTTTTAGTGTTTGATACATGTTTCTATTTACCAAAGAAGACTGTTTGGTACAGTTAAATTTCTGACGATAGACTACACCCAGCTCTAGATGCCAGTTAGCAATGCTGTCCCCGCTGCTTCTGAGGGGCCACCGCCTCCTCCTCCTGCTGCTGGCACCTGTCAGTACTCCATTCACTTAAATTGTACACTTCTGGGTAGCAATGACGATGCACTACACCCAGCTCTCCCAGACCAATGCGGTCAGCCTGGCGATAGCTGACCAGAGGCCACACACTGCTACTGCTCTCGCTGACCCACGCTATGTCTTTAGTCCTCCACCCTTGCCTAATGTCACCACACTACTTGTCCACAACTTTATGGGTGTCATTCCTAACACGTCATCCAGGTTATGATGCCAGCTAGAAATTATTATTATTAATAAACAGGATTTATATAGCGTTAAGATATTATGCAGCTATGTAAATTCAATAGGGGTGTGTACATTAAATAGCAAAGCGTTTTCCTGCTGTTTTGATGGCAGAGACTGTTGCTAGTGAGAGTTCACACTTTATCAATGTCCTAATATTTGTGCTGCATTCTGGATGCAGTCCATCACGCAAAAATCCTATTTGCCTGCTGTCACTTTGCCTGCCATTTTTTGGAAAACAAAAGATCTTTTGGAACTTTTGTAATTTTTTATTATTGACATTGTTCTCCTACACTTATCTAGAAAATTTGGTGGTTCTAACATGTATAGGGGCTTTGCTATTAATGTTTAAAGTCCGCCCATTGACTTTAATGAAATTCGCTAAATCGATTTGCCGAAATTTTGCTGAAATTTCGAACTCGCCGGAAGTTCAAGGAAATTTTTGTTTCACAAGAGGCCTTTTCGCTTATCCATAGTTAGGATCAATCAAGGCCAATGTTAAGCTTGAGTACAATCTACAGCAATGCCAGCAGCTATGGCTTGTCATAAGTATTCTTTCTAATATCACAAGAAACACGAAAATATTAATCTATATTATCTAACACCCAAACCATCTACATGCATTCACCTTGTTCTCTATGTTCAAATATATAGTTGGTCTTACACTGCCATCATTGAGTCTTATACTGCCATTTGTGAGATGCCTGTACAAATTCTTTAAAATTCCAAGAATCTGCAGGCTAAATATAACTGTTATCTAAATGTCTGTAAAGGTTCTCATTTAATTAGGTCATAGTATAGCTAATAGTAGTTGGTATCACACTTACTTCCTCTCCACAGCACAGGCTCCTTCCTCCTGCACATGTAAGCGGTTCTGACCCTGGATGCGCCTGTTCTTCCAGGTTTATTCTGCATCGCCCCTTGTGTGGGCCAATAAGGAGATCCCTGTGCCTTCAGTGACCCCTGTGTTATACATGCCTCCAGGTTTCTACCTGTAATTCCTGGTATTCCCTGTGTTCTTGTGATGCATGTGTCCTGTCACCCTCCAGTTTCTCATGACCAGGTGTCACCCATGTCTCTTTTTCGCCTTCTGGTACCTGACCTCTTTCTTTGCCTCTGATCTTTTCTTTTTGCTACCTGTCTAGACCTTGGCCCAGCATCTACTACTCTCTGGTCTGCTGATTTTGAACTTTGCGCCATTCTGCCCATCTGGTGTGCCCAAATACTGCAACCTGGCATCAATCTACAACATAAGACCCTCACCACTTGAGGCTCTGGGGAAGACAAGGGTAAAACTTAGATTCTGCACCTTGGCCCTTCCAAGGGCTCACACCACCACTGATCTATACATAGTACACTCTAATGGTTACTACTTTCTGAGTGTGAAAGTTAGTTACTATTAAGCTTGACTTCTTCTGTAGTGTTGAAGATGTTTTGCTGCTTATCTAAATCTTTATCCGTTCTCCCTTTGCTGTGGATAATAAATAATTCATCTGTATTTGATGATGATGATGATGACCTTTTAAAATCTGCATGTCCTGCATACTCTCATATATGTGACCATTGTCAGGCTATAGAGGGATACAGGTGTATCTGGACCACAAATGGTGTCCTCTACTCTTGAGGATCTATTTAGCTTTGGTCTAGTGTAAACTTTTTCTAGTCTAATCTGTGTATGGTGTATGGTTGCTTTGTCTTCTATACTTTAGTGGTCCTCTGCTGCCTTCAGTATTAGATACTTGGAACTTCTTAGCAGATTGGGATTGTAGGGAGTGCATAAGAGCAAGGTGCTTACAACGGCTTCTTTAAAGTGAACTTGTTATTAACTTGGAATTACTTAGCAGATTAGGATCGTAGGGAGTGCATAAGAGCAAGGTGCTTACAATGGCTTCTTTAAAGTGAACTTGTTATTACCTATTGTTATCTTTTTTTTGGTTGTCCTCTATTTTTTGAAATAATAAAAAAATAAATAATAAAAACATATTTACCCATAAAGTGAACTTGCTATTTTATTTAGTATTATGAGCTCACATTCTTTGCCCAATTAATGAGGTCCCCACAGCCTGATCAGATATAATGTAGGTCAATAGGAGGAACTTTCCTGGGTGGCAGTGTGGCATTTATCAGGCAAAGCATGGGTATGGTTTATAAGTGCATGGTTCTAACCAGATAAACAATCTTTATGTTTGAGATATCCTTTATTTATCTGGTTGTGCACATATCGACTAAAGTATGACCAGCAAAAGACTATTAAGTTGTTAACCAAGCAAGTGTTCACATTGTAAAATTCTCCTTCCATTCCTTAAGACAGTGGTGAGTAGTTCAACTAAAAAGAGAACACCTCCTGAAAGGGGATATAGAGAGCAATAAATAGGTGATAGGTTTACCTAAGGCTGTTGTAGTTTCCATTAGTGGTCAGTTGGGGGTATGGTTAACTGGTGGGGGATGTGAAGGACTTGTATAATATTATATATGAATGTGGTTCATGGTATCGCTGGACAATCTCACTATTTGTAGATATAAATATCAGTATAACAGTTTTATTCTATCACATATAAATTGATGCACAACTGTTACAACATAATAATTTGCTTATAAACATTTCAAACAAAAATACATAGAAAGTGGTTTATAATTGCGTGTTCACTGGTAACATGATTAGAATAGGGTCCAACTATTAAGCCCTTGGATACATGATCCTTCTATGTCCCCTGAAGAAGCAGATGATGCGAAACGTGTCATTTCCACTAGGACGCTTTTCTAATCATAATT
>NC_092861.1:11552484-11571160 GCF_032062135.1 Pyxicephalus adspersus | reverse complement strand
CACATGGCCAGTATGTTGGACAATCTAGTGCAAAGCTGATGCTTTATTGCTCTCTGACCTGAAACTAGTTTGCAGGTGAAGAAAGCTTAAGAAAAATCTGTATCTCTATTCTTGTTCTGGGTTAATGATTTAAAATATTGTATCCAGAGTCACCATGACAGCCAGGCAATTAGAATTTACAGCAATTAGCATTGTGACAACAAAATCAACAGCTGTATTTTTTAAAGACTCTTTATTATTTTGCACACAGAAGAATCAATCACTTATCTGAATACAAATATGTGGTGGTTGGAGTAGGCCACTAGCTTGCAGAAAATTTTTAGTTCCCATGTGCCGAATGGATGGGGTCAGGCATTGGTACTTGGAAAGAAAGGTTACATGCCCATGCATTGACAGTCCGTTTTTATTACGTCGATTCACATGCTCTTAGGATTTACAAACGTAAAGGGTAGAGATAAAAAAGCAAAAGATTACTATGCATGGAGACCCTCATTGCACTGTATAGAGGATTCAATTTGATAGCCATATTAAAGCTTATTTAGGCAAAATATCTGGAAAAATGCCATATAGAAGATCCCTGACATATTGGGTCCTCTTTATGTGAATTACTTATTACCACATTGTCACGCACAGAGAGACAGGACCACTAGGGGGTGCTATGGCTTGCATGAAGGTGGTGTGAGCCCTGAGAAGGGCCAAAGCACAGAGCCTAAGCAGTAACCAGGTTTTCTCCAAAGCTTCTGATGGTGAGGATGTTGCACTGCTGGTTAATGCCAGGTTGCGGTCCTTGGACACACCAAGGTAAGCAAAACATGGTACCAAATCAAAAAGCAGTATAGTCGAGGAAAGCCGGGTCAAGGCAGGCAGCAAGCAAGAGAGGTCAGGTCACACGCCAGGGGTCAGTTTCCAGGAATCCAGGAAACAGACAACACTGACACAGGGGCCACTGAGGGGACAGGGAACACAGGAGACACTGGAAGCAACAGGAGGCACAGGTGACACAGGGATATCCACAGACCGACAGGAATACTGGAACAGCACATGGAATTTGGCTGGGAACCAACAGACTCGACAACAAGGGGTTAACACAGGAACTGGACACAGGACACACTTGGATTAAGCAACAGGTGTACAGGAACTAGCTCAGCAGAACTAGGGGCTCGGCACAATGGAGACACGTTGCATGAACACTTAGTGTAGTGTGTGAAAGAAAATGGCAATACCTCCCAGAAAAAAAAGAAAAGCCAGGATGGCACCGGACTCACTAGGCTCAGTTTGCAGTGAATCAAGTTTTTTTACCAATAAAGGTAAGTATTTTTGGGGGGGTTTGACATTTCTACTTTAACTACTACTACTCTACTTTACTTTGCGAGGAATTGCACAGATCTCATGCTTCAGTGGAGGGGTTGTGAAGCCAACGGCACCAGTGATGTCCAGTTTAGCTCCAGGTGGAGCCTGGAACGTGAAGTTTTGCAGCAGTGTGGTAAAAAAGAGGAACAGTTCCATTTTAGCCAAGGTCTCTCCAGCACAACCTCTCTTACCTGGGAAAAAATTAAAGCAAGGAAATAATTTTAGAAATATTGGCTTTGATGACTAAGTATGAGTATTTACTATAGTATCTGTGGTATAGGCATCTTTCCACCTTTGTATCCGTGTAGTTACAGTCGGGTCTTGGATTCACCCCCATCCTATAGTTTTCAGTAGGCAGCATGTAGTGGCATACCTGTTCTGTTCCTTCCACAGCTTTGCTTTATGTGCACCTGGATTTGCAAAGGCTTCGATCAGAGTGTACAGAAAGGGCCCAAGACCCTCATCAGCCGACAGGGGCCCCAGTGGAGGTCCCAAGTGAGTTCAGTCAGTCATTTCTGCACAGGGGCCCAATGCTCTTTAAGTACAGCTACAAGAAGGATGATTGGTCCTCCTTCATAAGGAAACACAAGCCAAAATATGGATAAAAGCCTCCACCACCCTCTAATCCTCAGTTACATTGTTTTTAAGCCTGTCTAATAAATCCATAGCATAAGATTTGTTGCATGCCTTTTCTTTTTGGAGACACTTTTTTCAACCATTCTACACAATAGATCATCTTATGATACCTTTAAAGATCCTCAGAAATTACTTGGGTGATGGTTCGTACTCTAATTACACACTGAGTAGTGAGTGTGAAGTGGGTGGAATGTGCTTTAATGCATTTTTAAGCTTGTGCTTCCTGTGGAAGGAGGAATTGGTCATTCTATCAGTTTTCACATTTTGTGTCTTATTTAATCAATAATAATGTCAATAATAAGTTATAATTAAATTAATAATTAATATGTGTCATTAATTAATGTGTTTTGTTTGTATGGTATCAACAATTGTGGGTAATGTATGGCAAGGGTATGATCACATTCCAGAAAAGGATGCCTATTTTTCCATTTAAGAAAACCAATCTTAGTGATATCTGTGGATTATGGACCCTAGTTGGTGCCTCTGCTGACCTAACCTCTTACTGTTACATTGTACTTTTTAACTCTTACGGAATCACTCACCTGCAGAAAATGGTAGAAAAGCCTCATTCTTAACAAAGTTGCCTTCTGTGTCCAGAAAATGCTGAGGATAAAACTCATCTGGCTTCTCGAAGTGTTCTTTGTCTCGTAGGACAGAATATAGTAATGGAATCACTTGAGTCCCCTGCACATGACATATGGGTGAGATGTTTGGATGAATTATAACTTAGACCAGTCAGGCATATGAAAAATTTATTTACCGTATTTTTCGGCGTATAAGACGCTCCGGCCTATAAGACGCACCCAATTTTAAACGAGAAAAACCTAGAAAAAAAAGATTCTGAACAAAATACTAAAAAATCACTCTGTGTCAATGTATCGCCTTCTAATCACTCACCTGCAGAAAATGGTAGAAAAGCCTCATTCTTAACAAAGTTGCCTTCTGTGTCCAGAAAATGCTGAGGATAAAACTCATCTGGCTTCTCGAAGCGTTCTTTGTCTCGTAGGACAGAATATAGTAATGGAATCACTTGAGTCCCCTGCACGTGACATATGAGTGAGATGTTTGGATGAATTATAACTTAGACCAGTCAGGCATATGAAAAATATATTTAGGTATTTTTAACTTGCATTTGAGTTGATACTAAGTTATCTCTGAAATCCTTCAAATGTGCTTCTGGCCAGGCGCCACCATCTTCTGCTCTCTTTTTCCGCGTTCTTCTTCCTACGTCACCTAATCTGGCACTGTGCCAGAGTGAGATCGGGTGATGTAGATTTGGAAAAAACTTGCCGATTGCATTGCACAATCGTGAGTTCAGCAATTTTTTCCCTATTGATGAAATGGCTCGTTCTGCGCATGCCCGGGATTGTCAGGCAAGCGCAGGAGGAGCAGCCAAGAGCCTTCTGGGATGTGTGACGTAGGTATCCAGGGAGGCTCTGCACTCCCATTCATTCTTGATCGCCTAGACGATCGAGAATTAAGGTGGTGGTGCTGCACCCTTTTTTTTTGTTCAAAAACAGTATTGCACTAAAAAAAAACACAAACAAACAGAATTTTACTTTAAATAAAGGGGTTGTCTACTCTTTTATGTAAAGTGAAAATTCAGAGTTTAGGAATGCTTTAAGTAAATAAAGAAAATGATACTATTCATATTGCACAAATATACAAATGCAGCCTGAATTAGCAGTGAAAAGGTCTATAATCAGGTCTGAAACTCATTTGAGGTGGGTGTGTGTTGCCCACAAAATATTTTTTTGAGCTTATCAAACAGATATTACAAAACTCAGTCCAATTACAGCTGAACTTTCGTATTTTCTAAAGCATAGGAAGGTCATTTATCCAAAGGTCATTATCCAAAAACCTAAAACACTCAATAGGGAATTCCCTTGTATTGGTTGTGGTTTAGGAAATCTGTCCATGAAAGCATATATATTGCAGTATATTACTGGGGGTTGGTTATGGTAACGGGATGCTTACGGGTCAGACAAGAGGGAGCAGACTCCAAAAGTCCAAAATAACAGCAGTATTTATTTTTTTAGCCAAGCCACTATATCACCACCATTCACTTACTCTGGCTCCTTTCCCAGCCTGGAACACACGTCCTCCCAACCTGGAACCCTCTGGCTGCCTTCTCAGCCTGGAACCCTCTGGCTGCCTTCTCAGCCAGGAACCCTCTGGCTGCCTTCTCAGCCTGGAACCCTCTGGCTGCCTTCTCAGCCTGGAGCCCTAAGTGCAGGTGCATATAACCCAAATCAGGGTTGGGTTGGGCCAGGGAACCCACCCCTTCACTCCCTTGGCTGGTTCCAGGGCCCTATGTAACATGGTTTCTTTTTTTAGGAAACCTATCCAAACCTATTAATACTCACTTTCCTTGGAGCCTTTAACACTTTCCCTGCATTTCTTAGGGACACACTGTCACAATATATATATGTTATTATTCCCAAATGGTCCATATTATACTCACAGAACTTATTATTCCTAATCAAAATGAGTGAATATTTTTCTTTTTCAACCAGCAGGAGACATGACAAAGCAACAAATAGCACACAGGGTGTGTATAGAGCTAAATCGCCGTGCTGTCCTGAATATGGCTACTCAAGGTTGTCACACTTCACTTGACAGGTTTTGTTACATATTTGGGAAGTATCATGTAAAAAACAGCAGAGGAACATCACTGCTTTTGTTAAGAAAGTATATTTTGCATATTTTGGATTGAAGCTCCACATAAAGTCTGCTATATTTATGTATTATATTTAATTACAAAAACCACAGGACAAAAAAGAAATATGATTCATTTTTTTTTGTACCTAAAAAGCCCAGTGGTTTTTGTAATTTATTATATTATGTGTATTTGTGATGTGGTGTACAGTATTGTGAACAATGAAATGCACACATAGTTACATATGCTGTATTTGTGTAAAAAAGCTTTGGCAGTAGTCCCAAGTTAAGTAGGGAGGGAGTATACGTCAGTCTTGACATCCATAAACTAATGAAAGATCCACATAAAGAAATGCTCACTAAATTGCTTAGTGAAATATGTTGATAAAATTAGAAATGTGTTGTGGTGAGTAAAGAGCAAGTGAGCCATTCCAGTAGGATATGAAAGAAATTGAGTGGGGGGTACCAGGTGTGGTGAAATGCTTGCATTATTGGCGACTATTGCTGGGGGCTGCAATGAGAAAGTGTGGACGAAAAACATAAATAGAGAAGCATAGGAAGAAGTTTTGAAAAACAGCAAAAATGCCATTGAATGTTTGTGTAGGAACCTGTTTAACCTCCCTAGCGGTAACCCCGAGTGTGACTCAGGGTAGAAAAAAATAAATCAGGGCCTATGTGTAGGTTCCAGGGATGTCATTCATGGTTTAGCACCAAAAAAATCACTGACTCAGGGGACGTATGCACCCAAAACAGACACATAACCCCTATACTGGTTTGGATTCAAGGAATAGAAGGAAAATAAAGAATGGGCACATTCAGCAAACAAAGGATTGGTCCCTTATTTAAAATGCTGAGGAAAGTGATATAGAGAAACATCATTATTACTAGTAAGGAGGAATTTTTATTCAAGGTTTAGATGAAGACAACACACATCTTGTATTTTTATCTCCTTCTTCAAAGCTGGCGTATAGCCCTAGTCCAGTACCAGTTCTCCCCAGGCACCAATGCCCTCAGCCTATCTCTGCATTCTTCAGCTGTAGCAAGCCCCCGCATAGCCTTGGGAGGCTAGTTGTCCTTTCTCCGGCACACAGTTTTTGTGTGCAAAGGATTGTTTATAGGAAAGATTTGACAGAGGACCAGGAGCTCACAAAAGCAGGATACACAATGAAATGTCAGACAGTCCAGAGTCAGTAACCAAATATTGATGTAATACAGGAGAGCCCAGCAAAGGCAAGAAGCAGAGCCAAGGGTCATACATCGGTAGTCAACCCACCAAACAAGTTATCCAAGGTTAAAGACAAAAAAGAGTCAGGTACACAGGCAAACATTGGTCCAGACAGCAATCACAGGTTTAGGTAATCCAACAGATAATCACACAATTAGCAGGTCAGCCAAGCTAAATGCTACAACAGGCAACTAGCCTGATAGAAGAGAATCTATAAAGTCCTAGCAGTCAATGGCTGGGCAGGATCTTAGCCACAAACAAATCTTTTCATTGGCTGCAGCAAATAATTTAAACAAGCTTGGCTGCATACAACCTTGGTGTATATGCTGCGGATACCAAAAAGGTATATCTTATGTGAAATCTGCATGGCTAAAGGGAAGCTAGGGTTGCTGCAAGCTGCAGAACAGAAAGCAAACAGCTGCTGCAATCAATGCAGCTGGAGGGACTAAGCAGGGTGCGCTGTACTGCAATGGCAGACCGTGTGGGATTGGTAATTTAAAAAGTTAGCCACAAGAGTCCTGCACTTGCAGTTACATTTTCTCTTTCTTGCAGAGTAATTGGGATTCATAAGGAGTAAGGGGGTAGCTATGTGTGACAGGGTAAGCATGATATAATGGGTTTAACATTTTATTGGGGAAGGGGGGGGCATAAGGAGTTTTCTACTGGCTCCACATTTCCAGTTGTCAACATCCCTCTAGTCCAGGGAAATTGGGGCTTACAGAATGTAAGTGTCCAGCTATGTGTACAAGGCAGCTCACCAGCCGCTCAGTCCAGTCAATTGCACCGCAGCTTCTGCAGATTTGACTGCAGGCAGCAGTGAGCAGTACTGAGCGTCTCCTCTGAGCCAGGGTTGCATGGCACAAGGAAGGGGTAACCACACTACAACTTTCCTGCCAACTTGAATACAGCCTTGAAGTTTTGTGAACCACAGCACGCACATTATTGGCAGTACCCTAATGTTCATGGCCATGAGAGTGGCCCCCAGGGGCTCCCCAACATGCAAACTTAATTTGGGGACCCTGGTCTTGAAATAGCCCCCCTTATTGTGAAAATATCCCTGATTGTTGATAGGATTTTATCACTATGCTGATTGTGACCCCGTATCTGGGAACTTGTTATGTTTAGAGGGCTTACATTTGGTTTAGTAGCAGCTCTCAGAGCCCCTTGTGTACCTTAAAAATTTCACATTTCTGTGACAATCAGTGAAAGAGATATGAGGAGTTATACATGGGGATAATAAGAGCAGCATGGACACAGAAAAATTCTCATGCTCCTGCTGCTGGGATTATCTCACAGTACAAGATGGGCAGGGAACAGCTCCCTCTGCTGGCAGGACAATCTCACAGAGACACATACCTCCACAAGACAAGCAGAGAGAGCAGAGGGAATGGGGAGAGGGCCGGATCTGACAGCTCTGCGGGCCATAGTTTGGGCACCCCTGCAATAGGGAATCGAAGAATTTTTTTCCTCTGTTGGAGCATACTAGATTATGCTTTATAGGGTTGTACTGCCTTCCTCTGATTTAACTGTCTGTATATTTGTGCATATTGTTTTTGAACTAAAATATGCAGATTTTTGTAGGCGGATAATGTAAATTGAATTAATTATTTTATTTATTATCATTATTAATTTATTTTCCTTTTGGTAGAACCTCATGGCTTTGAATTTGATGTCTTTTCTCACCATGTAAATTGAGAAGCCATCAGATAATTAGGGTGAATTAATTTAACCTTTCCCATTCATTAAAAACCAGGACACAAAGTAAATTACTAACTCTGGATTTCTGGGTACTTCATCATTAGGAGGGGGGCCCATCGGAGAGTGGCGGAGGTTGTGTCCATACCAGCAGCAAACAAATCAGTGATAAGAGATGTCAGATTTTCATCACTGAAATAGATCTCCGGATTTGGCTTTTCCTGAAATTAAGACAGTAAAGGTATCAGTATATTTTTCCTGGGATTTATATGATATACAACATGCATTAAAATTGTTGGGAATCTGGAGCCAAAATTTGACATATCAGCTTTAACCACCTGAGCGTTACACTGAGGTCTAGATTTCTGTACCAAAAGTGATCCACTGTTTTTCATTCTTGTCCCAAAGATAATAGAGAAACATTAAATAACCAAACAGGTAAGTAGGTGATGATGGTGTTAAGCCTGGAAGAATGGTGGCATGTTTGCATATAGTGGGAATTTTTAAGCACTTGTTAAACACCTGAAAACCAATATAGTAGAGGCTGTGTATAGTGGCAGTTTCCTTCCATAGAAAATAAAGAAGGGTGGGAAGAAGAAATGGAGGAGTGCAGAGTGTTCATTGTATTGTATTCAGGAGTGCACTGAATACAATGGCGCAAAGATTGTCCAATATACTAATATCATCACAAAAGAAAAAGGATCGTGTGAGTCACTTTACTGGCCTGAAGTCTTCTAAAGAACTTGAACATTAAAAAAAGGATATACAACTAGAATGCTTTAGGGGAAAAGTGAATTAGATTGCAAGAAGGACCGGATTTAGGAATTGGGCCATTTCAAACATTCAGTCCAACACCAAAACCTCCCCCATCTACAGCTACATAAAAAAATGTCAAATTGGCAATTGACCTAAAGGCTGTATAATAGTTGGGTAGGGGTATCATAAGCTAACCTCAGAGTTTTTGGCAGAAAGTGTGCATCAGCAGATTCCTGACATGTCACAATTTTTAGTAACATAATTACCATAGCATAAAGTTAAATTTCATCAGTATTCTGCAGGCAGGAGGAAGCATTCCCTTACTCTTCTCTCACATCCCGGCTGATTTATTTAAGCTCCCTAAGGCTGGAGAGGATACACTTTCCCCAGTGAAGCTGGGTGATCCAGCAAACCTGGAATGAATTTCCTAAATGTAATTTGTTAGCAAATGTTTTCAATCCTGGACCAGATCAATCTTCACTGATAAAGGGTATCCACTCCAACCTTGGAGAGCTATAATAAATCAGGCCCATTGAATTTTGAGCAAGGTGAGAGTCTGGTTTGAGTCACATATTTTTGAATACAGCCAAGAACTGCACTATACATTTCCTTTAATAAAAAATATTTACCACAAAGTTAGGTTATACAAAATCACTTATACCTCCTTTTGTTTCATAAGAAATACATCGGTGAAAGTTCTCTGGTCATTGACATCCAGCTGCTCCTTCTGGTTGGTGAAGGTTTCCCTGATAAAAGTATGCAATTCCTCCTTGTGTGGTATGACTTTTCTGTGACTTCCAGGTAACCATCGAACCAGAGATGGAAATGCATTGTACAGCTGAAAAAAAAGTCAATTATTAACCATAATACATTATAAAAAGTGCAAACAGTGATACATGAGCACATTCTGCAAACACAGCGAATAGAAATAAAGAAATAACAATTATATTCCTTAAATATAATATAATATTTCACATGCTGCAGTGTTGCCTTGTAATGAATGTTTTGCAATTGCTGCACAAATGTGTTCTTTTATGTGTATAGAATAATAATTATTCCCTGGATACTGATGTTGGTAATTATATGGAGAGAGGATCATTAGCCTCCCTTCCACCACCTGCTTCAACTAACTTTCTATTCAAACTTTTCCACTCTCCAAACTTTTCACTCTTCCAATACATTTTAAAAATTACAGCGACCTCTTGTGGCAAACAAGAAGGTCCCAAATCTCCAAAAGACTTAGGGCCTGATTTAATAAAGGTCTACAAGGCTGGAGAGGATACACTTTCTAAAGTGTATCTGGGTGATCCAGCAAAGCTGGAATGGGTCTGGCCCAGGATTGAAAGCACCTGCTAACAAGTGTGAATAATTATTTCCATATCACACTTTCCTCTTTCTCACTAAAGCGCAGGCATCTCTCTCCTGTGCATGCGAGCAGTTCTAGGGCTGGGCATGCCACTGTTTCTAAGCTGTCAGTTCCATCCAATCCACTGGCCGATCAGAAAATAGCCTCTTGATCAGCCCTGGATATTTAGCTAGCTCACACACTGCACTTTTTGTTCGTGCAACAAGTATGCACTAATGCCAAGACCCTAGCTCTGTGAGCTGGTTCCTGTACACCTGTTGCTTAATTCAGTGTTTCCTGTGTCCAGCTCCTGTGTTAACCCCTTGTTGTCCAGTCTGGTGATTCTCAGCCACCTTCCCTGTGCTGTTCCAGTGTTCCTGTCGGTCTGTGGATATCCCTGCATCACCTGTGCTTCCTGTTGCTTCCAGTGTCTCCTGTGTTCCCTGTGTCCCCCAGTGGCCTCTGTGTCACTGGTGTCTGTCTCCTGGATCCCTGACTTTTGACCCCTGGTGTGTAACCCAACCTCTCTTGGTTGCTGCCTGCCTCGAACACGGCTTTCCCTGCCTATCCTACTACGTTGTGATTTGGTACTGTGTTTTGCCCACCTTGGTGTGCCCAAGGATCGCAACCTGGCAGTAACCATCCTCACCATCAGAAGCTCTGGAGAAAACCTGGTTACTGCTTAGACTGTGCGCCTTGGCCCTTCTCAGGGCTCACACCATCTCTGTGCAAGCCCTAGCACTCCCTAGTGGTCCTGTCTCTCTCCGTGCGTGACAGTTTGCACAAACCATGACTGTACCCTCCTGGGCCTCAGAAGACCCCAACCAATTCTTCATCCAGGGGCTAGATGCCCAGGAAGCAACCCAAATCCAGGTCCTTCGCCAGCTTCATACCCTTACTACTTGCCTGGATCTGTTTTTGGTCTCCTCCGATGCACCTGCTGAAGCTCAAGTCCAGGTCCAGTCTTTTGCCCTCCCAATGGTTTTTGTGCTTCACCTGCCTCCCCCACAGCGGTTCTCTCGGGATCCCAAGACCTGTCGTAGCTTCATTAACCAGTGCAATATCCATTTTGAACTACAGCCACAAAACTTTCCCTTTGACCGGGCAAAGGTGGCATATTTAATCTCCTTGCTTTCCGGAGAGGCCTTGGAGTGGGCGTCGCCGCTCTGGGAACGGAAAGATCCACTGACTAACAACGTTGAAGCCTTCCTGGCCATATTCAGGAGGATCTTTGATGAACCAGCCTGTGCCTCCTTGTCTCATCTCCACCAAGGGTCGCTCCCTGCAGAACAGTTCGCAGTCAAATTTCGAACCCTGGCAGCTGAGCTCACCTGAAACAATGAGGCCCTCCATTCTACCTTCTGGCAGGGTCTGTCAGGCTGCATCAAGGATGAGTTGGCTGGTCGAGAGATCCCCTCCTCTTTGGATGACCTGATTTCCCTTGCCATTTAGATTGATATTCCCTTTCAGGAAGGTTTCCAGGAGAGATCTCACTTTGGTAAAGGTTACTCACCCCGATTAGCGCCATCCTTTCAGGGGCCTCTGGAACCTCCAGACCCTCCTGTTTATCCTTCTGTGGAAGAACCCACACAATTGAGTCTACCACGTCTGTCTTTAGAATCAACAGGCCTCTGCGTCTATTGCGAACAGAAAGGCCACTTCATTAGGCTATGTCCACAAAGGCAGGGACTTCACTGCCTAGCATGCTCTGAGGGGGGCATGCTAGGTCACTCTTGCTACCATCCACACAGAGTCCCTCCATAGCTATTTACCTTTGCAACAACAGCTCCACACTGGCCCTTGAGGCCTTCATCGACTCTGGAGCAGCTGGAAATTTCATTTCAGCCACCCTTGTCAAGGAATGTGCATTCTCATAGCCTCTGTGAATCTCTGCCGTCGATGGGACCCTCCCTTCATGTGGATTTATCTGCTTCCAGACTAGACCCATTGAAATGTCTGTTGGTGTGCTACATCACAAAACCATAACTTTTTTTGTGCTTCCTTAAGCCACCTCTGCAGTCATTCTGGGCCTCCCATGGCTTCAACTACACTCCCCAGTGCTAGACTAGTCTACTCCAGAGATATTGGCTTGGGATCCCTTCTGTCATTCCAAATACCTGACCAAGCTCACACCTATCAGGCTTCTTGCAATCAGCTGTGACTGCAGGTGAGTTCATCTAAGTTCATTTCCCACGGTCACTGGGCTGTAATTATCATTGATAAGTACAGCCCAATGACTGTGGGAACCTGCGGTCACACGTGGGTGTCTCCAATCAGCTGTGGCTGCAGGCCAACTCAGATGAACTCTAAATTCGGCGAGAACATGACCTTGTGGCAAATCACAAGGCCGTTCTCACTTACATGTTCTGTAAGCGAGAAAGGCCCGATTTGCTGGGAGATCGCAATTACAAATTTCGCTCGCTCATCCCTAGCCTTTTCCAAGTGCAAGGCTGAGCAACTACCTTCTCATGAGTCCTATGACTGCGCAATAGACCTCATTCCTAACTCCACACCTCCAAGAGGTCGAGTTTACCCCTCAGTCTCCCTGAGACCCAGGCAATGAGCGAGTATATCAAAGAAAATCTTCAACAGGAATTATATTTAAGTCCTCTTTCCCTGCTGGGGCAGGGTTTTTCTTTGTCGAGAAAAAAGACGGGTCTCTCGGGCCATACATTGATTACCGCAGTCTGAATACAATTACCATAAAGAACCACTTTATACATCTGTGTTGTAGTCTTTTCAGGGGATATTCTGATTTTTCTTCAGACTTGCTTACTCACAGACAACATGTTTGACTGGTATTACAGCGGCTCAGAGATAACGGACACTATGCAAAGGCAGAGAAACGCCTGTTTGAACTTCCTCAGGTACCGTTCCTGGGTTAGATTGTTTCCAAAGAAGGTCTCTCTATGGATCCAGAAAAGGTTGCAGCTATTTCCAACTGGCCTCTGCCTTGCGGCCTTAGGGCTATTCAGCCCTTCGTGTCATTACCTTCAAACCTGGTTCTGCTAACTCCAGAGCTGACACTTTATCGCTCCTTTGACCCACAGGACTCCGAGACTACTGTGGAGCCAAAGTTTATCATTTGTCCAGCCAGCATCCTCGCCCTGACCTCCATCCAGGAGTCCGCTATTCCTCCAGGTAAAACCTAGGTGCCACCTCAACTTCGCACCAGAATGTTGTGATGGGCAAATGATTCCAAACTTGCTTGTCATCCGGGCATTCATAGAACATTCACACTTCTCTTGGGACAGTACTGGTGGCCTAATCTTCATAAGGATGTAACAGACTATGTCAAGGCATGTACTGTCTGTGCTCAAACAAAGTCTGCCACCTGTGCCCCAGCAGGCCCACTTCTCCCACTTCTCATTCCCATAAAACTTTGGTGTCATCTATTCGTGGATTTTTTCAGGGCTCTCCCTCCTTCTGATGGCTGTACGGTTATTTGGGTAGTTGTAGATTGTTTTTCTAAAATGGCCCACTTAGTACCTCTCCCAGCTCTACCATCTGCTGTCGCATTGGTGCCAATTTTCATTCAGGAAATTTTCCGACTTCACAGTATACCCACTAATATTGTGTTAGATAACAGGGTGCAGTTTGGAAAGGCTTCTGCAAATCTTTTGGCATCTCCGCAGAGTTCTCTTCAGCCTATCATCCACAGACTATTGGGCAGACAGAGAGAGTCAATCAGTCCTTGGAGCAATATCTTTGAGCCCTGGTATCCTCTCACCATGATGACTCGGTGACTCTGCTACCTTGAGCAGAGTTTGCTCACAATAATCATGTCAGCACCAGTACAAAGGAGTCTCCATTCTTCATCGTCTTCCTCGCCTTCCGTCTCCTATACCCTGCTTTGCCGTTGTACCCGCACTCAGTGCCCTGCAGAGGGACTTCAACCGTATATGGGCTTCAACCTCAGAGCATCCAAATCAGTCAGTGTTTCATTACAAGAAGTCTGCTGATCGACGTAGTCGTAAGGCGCCTCTTTTCCAACCTGGGGATACAGCCTGGCTCTCCACACGGAACATTTGTTGTAAGGTGCCTTTTCTGAAGTTTTCTCCAGGGTTCATCAGACCTTATGCTATTTCTGCCAAGGTTAACCCAGTTTGCTACAAGCTACGTCTTCCCTCACATCTCAAGCTGCGCAATGCCATCCATGTGTCTCTGTTTAAGCCATTGGTCCTGAACCGCTTTTCTCATCCCTCTCTGTTGGCTACTCCTGCACCAGATTCTTCTCAGGAATATGATGTCCATCAAATTCTGGATTCCAACTTTTCTTGCCAAAAGCTAATGTACCTAATTGATTGGAAGGGTTTTGGTCCTGAGGAAAGATCATGGGTTCCAGCTACAGATGTGTGTGCAGCTCCTGTGTTAACCTATCCATGTCCAGTCTGTTGATTCCCACCCAACTTCCCTGTGCTCGTCCAGTGTTCCTGTCAGTCTGTGGATATCCCTGCATCACCAGTGCCTCCTGTTGCTTTCAGTGTCTTCTGTGTTCCCTGTGCCTGCAGGGGCCTCTGTGTCACTGGTGTCTGATTTCTGAATCCCTGGCTATTGACCCCTGGTATGTAACCTGCCCTCCCTTGCTTGCTGCCTGCCTCGACCCTGGCTTTCCTTAGCTATCCTTCTGCTATGTGATTTAGTACCATGTGCCCAAGGACCACAACCTGGCAGTAACCAGCGGCACAACATCCTCACCATCAGAGGCTCTGAAGAAAACCTGGTTACTGCTTAGACTCTGCGCCTTGGCCCTTCTCAGGGCTCACTCCACCTCCGTATAAGCCATAGCACTCCCTAGTGGTCCTGTCTCTCCTTACATGACAATCCATAGTGCATTATTTTTAAAACATTTATTTAAAAGAGAAATAAATACAGTTACATGGGCCCTGTTTGTATATCCTTTTATTCACTTATTACATGTTAATGTATCCTGTACTTTTGAGTTGGTTATGATGGGTCATTTCCTTTAAAATGATTTCTTTGTGCGTGGTTGTTGGCCCCTGATAGGTAGTACTGTGTACTCATGAAAGTTTGTAACACATGTATCCAGTGGCAAGAGTTTGTTACACACTTTACATAAGGAAACAGCACCATCTACTGGTGTGTCCCTAGTATAAATCCAGGATCCTTTTTCTAAATGCATTTTGAGGGTGGAAAAAATATTGGTTTATGCTCAAGTATATAATGCATTCTCCCATTTCAGTTTCTCTGTTTTCTTTTTAGAATTATATTATATGGTACATGTGCCAGAGATTTGCTCCTGGCAAGTTTCCTCCTTTTACTAAACCTCCCTACATCAAGATACATCTTACATTTCTATATGCAAAATTACCACAATCAACAACTTTCAGGGACACGGTATCCCCCCCTCCTATCGTTCCTTGTTATCTACGAGCATTTTGCTAGCTTGTGTATTCTTAAAAAGCCAAATTGACGGCATTCCACCCATAGACTTTATTATGTTACAATAAAGATAAACTTACAAAAACCATTGGGCTTCCAATAATTTTGATGTTTTCAGTGACGATTGACATAAGTCTGTGAAGCTTTGGATCATTATACTCAAAGCGATGGCCCATTACGATAGATACAATAATATTGGCCACAGCAGCAAATATGATTGTGGTTTTTTCAAATGGTTCTCCTGCAAGAAGAGCAAAACTTTACTAGGAGCATGCAAGTGTACATAAAATGTCTGTTTAAAATAAAAGCAATTTGTATGTTCTGTAAAGCAAACTTCATGCTAGTCTAAAGGCAGAGAGAGGGAATATCTGAGAACAGTTTAAAATTAGAGCTGTTCCAAATATGAATCCAAAGGTATGATAAAAAAATTAGACAATCTGCCAATCAGACTGCATGATTGAGTAGTGACAATGCCCTACATAAAAGAACTCTATACCTTTAGCAACAAGACTAGAATCCATTACTGACCTTTGTGGGCTTTGAAGCTTTTTACCAAATTTTTACACTCTTCAAGGATCCTATCTTCTATTGTTCTTTTCCCCATTCCAAAATCTCGAAGTGTAGAAAGAGTAAATCGTCTCATGACCTTCCAGGTATTACCATTAGAAAATATAAGACCTGACAAAAAAATAAAACACATATACATTATATCAATCTACAGAATTCCAAGCTTTCTTTATTCCTGTGATGCAGATGGGTTGCAAAAGACTGTAATCATGGGGTGCACATGACTGCTGGAGATCCAACTCTAGTGGGAAGGACTACGTATAGGATAGGTTAGGAAAATAACACACAGAATTTTTACTTCACTTAAAAAGATAGACAACCCTTTTATATAAAGTAAAAATGTGTTTGTTCTTTTTTCCTAGTTAACTTTTTTCTTAAAAAAAAAGGAGAAGGCCCCTCCCCTTCTGTCTTTAGCACTGCGGTGGTATGGACTGAATGGGAGCTCAAAACTTCCTGGGCTGCTTCTTGAACTTGGGCTTGACAGAATGGGCTTTTCCCTGCAAAGGAAAAAAAGGGCAAATCTCACGCATGCTCAGTGAGATCCGCACTGTTTTTTATTACATTTACAGGGGGAGATGCCAGCCAATCTCACGCATTAGCCATGCAAAATCAAAAAAGGATGAATACGGAAGAAGATGGTGGGGCGCGGCAGTTGTTCTGTGCCGGGTTGAAGAAAGAATCCTGGACAGCTCAGGACTGAATCAAGACCAGCAGTGGAGGGATCAAGGACTCTGCAAAAATAAAGTGTATTTTATTTTAATAACTGTTCCTCTTTAAGCATTGCATGTTTTCTGAATCTGGAACAAAACTTCCAATGAGACACAGTGTTGACAGTTTGCTGTGCAGCTAGGCTAGGTCATTTTGGCCACTGAGATGCCTATACAATCAGTTAATCCAGGAATGTCAAATTCTAGCCCGCAGGCCAAATCTGGCCCAGAACACACTTTTTTTTGGCCCCTAAAAGAATTCCCAATATGAATTGCAGCTGGCCCACCCTTTACTGCAATTCATAGTAACGCTGTGCTAGCTGCAATTCCTATTAAGCTGCTGTTCTAAAGACGTGAGTACAATGCCGCTACTACAATTCTCCGCATCAGTCGCATCTCTAGACCAGCAGCCTCTCTACCCATGCGTGGCCCCGCATTTTATAGACGCAAGTGATGCCGTGAATTGTAGTAGCGGTATCACTTGTGTCTATTGAATGGCAGCCTATGCGTGGACCCCGCTGAGTTTATACTGACCGGTAAGCCAGAGAATTGTGCCAGAGAATGCAAAGTGTAACCAAATGAATGCAGCAATTCATTTGGTTTCACATTGCATTCTCTGGCAAAGTAAAACAATTAAAAAACACAATAAGAAGAAACAAGACTACTTACCCGGCTATACTACTGACAACCATGCAGATTACACCAAAGTGAAAGTTTTGTCACACTTCAAGATAAGTAAAATCCAAAACACTTCTTCATAGCTTATTGTGGTCTTTTTATTTTTCTATCATGCAGTACTCTAGGGATCAATAATAAAGCTATTTTTGAAACTGGCATTCACTCCTTGTGGAAAATCTCCCAGGTTCATGCATTTCAACAGCAGTAATTTATTCTCCACCAGGGAATGTTTCCTTGAATGTCAGATTCACTGCTTTATAAATAAAGGCACACTCATTCTACACTGTAAATTTAAATTAAGGCTTGGTTTAAGTTTTTAATTTCAGCCCTCTGTGTATTTCAGTTTGACACCCCTGAGTTAATGTCTCCTGCAGGCTTGATAGGCAGCACGGTGGCCATCTAAAGGCACATTTAAGGCATGATACAACACCACTGATCCAACATTCTGAGCTGCTATTAGAAATAGGTGAGGGTAAATCCAACAAGGGTCACACCTCAATGGAGACCACTTTCTAAGATAAAAATGTTGTTCACTTTGGAGAGATTTCCTATCATTTTTAGGTATTTCTTTAAATGTTGTTCACTTTGGAGAGATTTCCTATCATTTTTAGGTATTTCTTTAGGACAAAAAATGAAATGAAATCTACCTAGTACTGTGGAAAGCAAATAATAACTTCATTGGGGTTTAAATTCTTCCGTTTCATTAAAAAAAAATGAATTGACGTACATTATTACAAAATTGACTTATCCTTTATACCTCTTGCCCTGAGTTAAGCTGTGCAAAAATACGTGGGTGCAGCCAGTACAATGAAGAGTTGCACCGCTAAATGCGGAACCATGGCCATTAGATTAGTGTAAACATTTGAAGGGGTAGATTGAGCCAGGGAAAGAAAGTTACAAGGATGAATGCACTTTGTTTTAACCCCCTAGTGTTCTAATTCTGTCCCTATTTCTATGCAAAAAGCGGTACATTTTTTTTTGCATGGAAATTTATTTTACATTGTAGGCTATAATTCTTAGGCATAACTCACTGAAATATCTCCAATATTTAATAAATGTAATAATAAACTTTAAATAAAAAAACACAAAAAATTGGTTAAAAAATAAACAAAAAACAAGTGAAACATAATTTAACTGTTCAGTGGCATGTATAATATATAAATTATATAATTATATATATATATTATATGAAGATTTCCTTGTATTGGATTGTATTTGGACTGGAATGCAGCTATTTTGTATTGAATCCAATGCAAAATGATTCGAATTTCCCGCCGATCCTCCGGCCCGCACTGACGCATGCACCTACATCACCGGGAAACCCCAGAGATTGTCCCTGCAGTTCGCGTCTGAAGATTGGAGGAGGTGGACGTGTCCCCTGGACCTGCGGGGACCAGCAGGATGCCGGGGTATGCTGACGGAGCAAGGTAAGTGGGTTTTTTTCACACTCCGGATTACCACTGGGGTAGTTAAAGTGTACTCAACATATAAAAATGAAAAAAAACTCCAAAAACCATTATCATTCCTTTTTCCACACTGACTCAAATTGGCCAAATTTTTGTTGCCTAGTCCTGAAATTAATACATTTGAAAATGTACACAAACAAGTACAGTGGTTTGTATTTGGATCATTGACAAATGAAGTCCATAACTAATT
>NC_092861.1:11538682-11551325 GCF_032062135.1 Pyxicephalus adspersus | reverse complement strand
CAATCCAATACAAAATGAGAACAAAATTCAAACTCTCATTATGTATTGGATTGAATACAAACTCCTGTATCCAATCCAATTCAAAATACATACTTTGTATTTATTTTTAATTATTTTGTATTGGATTGGATACAGGACTTTGTATTCAATCAAATACAATATGAATGAATGAGTTTGAATTTGAATTTTCCGCACACGCGCCGACGTCATCACGCACGCACAAGAAGCCGGTCGGCTTTTTTTTTCTCCGCCGGCCAGCTTTTTGTGTTAGAAGCACCCGACGCTGGACGGCATCTTACCGGTCCCGCTGGTATAGGAGACGGCACCCAACGCTGGAGAGGGAGATCAACGCTGGAGGACGACACTGGAACACGGACCCGACGCTAGAACACGGACCTGACGCTGGATGAGCACAGCGGGACCAGGTAAGTGAGATTTTAATATAGACGAAAAAGTACGGGGTTAACGATAGTTGCAAATATTTTTTGCACGGAAAAGTATGGGGTTAGCGGTTGGGAGGTTAAGAGAACCATGGTTAAGCTCTGATTGAGTTTTGAGAATAGTAGAAGAGATCCAGATACTAAAGAACTCTTATATAATTGGAAGGCAGTTTCAAATGTAAGTGGCAGGGAATATTCCAATTGGCTGATAGATAATAATTGTGGTACTGTTTCCAACAACCACTAACTGACTGGGATGCTCCCCACTATTATCTATAGCAACGGGCTCAGAGAAAAGTTTGTTCTAAAAATTCTTTAAATGGATTTTGGAACCACTCACATACAAGTTCAGCCATTACTAGACAGAAAAAAACAATTTTAGGTAGAAACCATGCAAACTTCTGGTGTCGGATGGGATTGACCATACCAGTGCAGACAATGCAAATGATTGGCATCCAGTGATTATAACAATTTCTTTATTGTCAATAAAAGAAGTAGGAGAAGACCAAATGATCCCATTCTTTTGTATTCTATCTCTTTAAATAATAATAATAATAAAAATAAAAACATTTTATCTATGCATCTTTATACCCATTAGCTTACCTTGTGAAATGTCACGTAAGGTTTTTTCATGTTTATAATGAACAAATGTCCAAAGATTGGAAAACAAAGAGGTCCTGGAGGATAGTTAGGATGAACATTTTTCTTCCGTTCATACAAAACAATTGCCAGAAAAACACAGGTGACAATGGAGAGAATAATTGTGACTGGCTCTGTTAAATACATGTCTGCAGCAGCACCTGGAGAAAAAAGTTACAAAAGAGAGTGATGAGGAATATGATAGTTGTGGACCATCACAAGTACAAATCTGACTGATTTTTTCAATTATTATACTTCATATATGAAATGAAGAAAACATTTATATAAAACATAGTAGCATATGGGGCTGCCTTAACCCAACACACAATAACACAATGCAAGGAACCGTACAAAAGAATCTGTATTTATAGTTTTTCTCTTATATCCAAACATCTCTGATGTGCGAACCTTCACTGCAATTACATTTTGTTAATCATAAAACTAAACAGAAAGTCACTGGGAGTCAATAACAGCTGTTAAAACATTGTAATAGAAAGCATTACCAAACAAGAAAATAGGATAGAAAGAATAACATTTAACATGACATGTTTGATGGAGTACAGAGAATAAAACACCAGTCAGTATAAGCTATTATTGCTAAATCAAACCCAAACTACTCAAAAAGAGTTGTCCTCTTACCTACTGGGCACGGAAAGCGCAAACAGATGAACCTGCACTCTTCCCCTTCTTCTCTATATGTCTTTTCCTTTTGTTTTCTTTGTCTCTTTGTGTGTTGTTTGTTTGTTTTTTTTTGCTTCAAGTCTACAGGAATACAAAACCTGCTTTAAGCAGTGCAGGAGACTCAAGGTCAATGGTCAACACCTTCTGAATGATTTATTAACCTGATGGCATTGACATATGGCTGAAGACCTTGAAATAGACCATTAAATAGTTTTAGGTGTCTTTTAGATTATACCTGCACTCTTTAACTGGCCTCTATTATAGTGTAAACTGGTAGCACAGGTCCAGTGACCAGTTCTGAAAATTCTCCTAACCTCTTCAAATTCAAATTCAAATTCTTCTTAAGTAACACTTAAGACATCCTGTACCAACTGCTGACCCAGGGCAGAAAATCAAAAGCTCTCTATTTCGAGAGCTTTATATCAATCCTTTTTTTTAAAAAAAAAATATATATCTATATATATATATATATATATATATATATATATATATATATATATATTTAAATATATAATATATATTTTCTATAGTTGACAATTTGGACTAATGGTGCAGATGAAATAGTAACATGTAGCGGGTACGTTGTATGATCTTGTTACCACGTTTCCTGTGAGTTATGACCTTATTTGCTGTTGATATTTCTGTTTAGGAGTACAAGGAACCTGCCAAGAAAGTCAAACAAGACTAATAATAAAAAATAGCATTCATACCAAGAAGCCATCCATGCAACAAAAAGTCTTTGAATTATGGATGGGACCTTTTTTTTTCTCTGAAAAGAAGTCTTCTCTTCTACCTGGTGCTGAAAAATTTAATTTCCCTCAGCTGATGAAGAATATATATACATAAATAAAACTTCTTGACAAAGCACACCTGTTAATAAAAAAAAAACATTTCAGGTGACAACCTCATGAAGCTGGCATTAAAGCAAACAGTGGCTGTTTTAAAGAATCTAAATTATACAATTTTTACATGGACCCACTTTTGCCTTTAGGACTTTGTGACATACATTCAGTAAGGAAACACTTCTCAGAGATATTCTATATTGACGTGATAGCATCACACAGTTGCCCAAGATATGACTACTGCACATTCTTGGTGCTAATTTCCCATTCCACCACTCCTAAAATTTGATCTATTTTAATAAGATCTTGTGACTGTGGGGACCATTTGAGTACAGAACTCATTATTATACTCAAGAAACCAGTTTAGGATTATTTGAGCTTTGTGGCATGGCACATTCTCTTGCTGATGGTAGCCATAAGAAGATAGGTTTACTGCAGTCATAAAGGGATGAACATGGTCAGGAACAAAAATAAGGTTAGGAATTACATTTACATGATATAGTACTAAGGGGTTGAAAGGGGGTCAAGAAAATATCCCCCACACCGTTACATCATAAGTGGCAGAATGTATCCATGCTTTGATGTTGTTGATGCCAATTTCTGACCCTATCTTCAAAATGTTGCTGCAGAAATTAAGACCCATAAGACTTGGCAACATTTTTCCAATCTGTTCCTGTTTGTCAAGCCAGTGTGAATCATGGCCACAGTTGCCTGTTTTCAGCTGTAAGTAGTGGCACCCAATGCTTCATGGTTCAATGATTATTGCATTAACCTCCCTTGCGGTAATCCCAAATGTGGCTCGGGGTGAATTTTCCATACGAAAAGAGTTTCCAGGTAGTTTCAAAGTCATACCTAGTTCCCATGTTCCAGCAGCGTCCTCCAGCGATGCCTGGCATCTTCTTCCTCTGGGGATGACGGAGAGGCATCTGTGTAACCTGGCAATGCCCGGCTGGCATTTATGTCCCCGGCGTGTGAACGTTAGGGACGCGAGGCCAGAGGAAGTAGATGCCTGCTGGGCAATTGCTTGTGAGTGTGTGGCTAGGAGGTAGGACCAGGCGTGAAACTTGAAATACTAAGTATTTTTAAATGTACTGCTTTTACTTAGTACTCATTCCGTCAGTTGGGTTAAGAGAGACTCCTCTGCATACCTTAGGTGTTACAGATTATTTGTGTTACTGTTGCTTTTCTACATTGTGTAGCTAATAGTGTTTTGCTAGTCACTTAATCTGGTGCTGGTTTTGGTAAAAACAAATCAGGCTAAGTCTCTTTTTAAGGTCTAGGGGTTTATTAAAGGTATTTGGAGAATGAGAGAAAAAGAGGAAAGGTGCAGAATGCCCACCAAATCCCACATCTTGAATGAAACCTGAACTCTGGCTGCAACCTTGGTAGTGATGAAGTTCCTGCCAGATTTCCTGGTTGGAGAACATTCAGCACCGTTTAGTCAGTTTGAATCTTTTACTCACATGTGGGTATTATCCAGAGCGGTTTGCATGCAAATGCACTCTGCTGAGGGCTGCCTACATCTTTAGACTAACATCCATCCACAGGGTGACCAGTGGAATCATTTCATAGGAAAACAATACATTAAAAAACATATAGGTATTCTGTAGATCACAAGTATAGGAAGGAATGTTGGTGCCTAAAGCCGGCAAGTGGTGGTGGCGGTATCAGTTCATGAGCAAGTCAAAAGGCAAAAACCCTTTAAATAGAAAAGTTACACCTATTTACAAATTTCTTAGGGCAAATGCATTGTTTCGTGTAGTATGCCCCACAATCATTCAAGACTAGGATGGCGTTAGAACATTTGAAACCCTGGGCAAATATGAATTGGTGGCTCCAGTTTTTGACCCCAGTCGGTTGGCAACATTCTTTCAAATGGGGCACTTTCCTTATTCCACATTAGGAACCCATTAACTAACAAATACATGGCTACACTGCAGGCTAGGAAATACATCATTCACCTTTCTACATTGTAAAATGAGAAGGACTGGACAGAGTGAGTTTCAGCCAGAATGACTATGTAATTATACCTCCAATTTTTCAAGCTGAGGAATGCAAACTGACAATGCCACTGCTGACCTATTGCCATTGTTTTTTTAAGAATGCTTGAGGAAGGGAAATAAAATGATCATTATTCACAGCAAAAAAAGAAAAAAAATGTACATAATCAATTATTGCCAATATAATAAATAATGGGAAATCATTATTTTTTAGGAGGCAACAATTCTTCACACAGGAAACACAAACAAGCAATATCCACATATAGTCATGAGAGAAAAAGTAAACCCGCTTTCATTTGAAGTTTGTATGTTCCAACAAGGAATGAATAAAGGGACTTTACCGGCAATATATACGGTACAATACATTTCCAATAAAATATTTGTTTTGACAATTTTTATTTAAAAAATTTTCTTTTTAATATAAACATCAAAAACACATAATTCCAAGAGAGCAAATATGTGTTTTTAATGTTTATATTAAAAAGCATGTGTTTTTATACAAAAATTGTCAAAAATTTTTTTTTATTGGAGGCGCGCTCTGGGCTTACAATCCCAGGTGATACCCCACCATAGGAGGGATCGCACAGCCTATTTTCCTAGGCGGCTGCGCTCGCTGTAGCACTGGGGTTTCAGGATCAGTGCCCTGAGGGTTGCAGCATCCCTGTAGCTGGGGTTTTCCCTCGGCATCCTCTGCATTAGGCTGCACAGCTGAGGGGAACTTCTGTGTGCAGTTGATTAGCTTAGTGGTTCCTAATGAATCCCTTGGTGTCATTGGCTGCTGGGATTTTTTAGCCTATCTGCTCCCTGTCAGATGTGCCTGTTATAGCGTCTGCTAGGCTTACCTGTGTTGGAGTGATTTTTGAGTATTTCTCTGCTACTGACCTGTGCCTGTTCCTGACTATCCCTTGAACTCTGCCTGGACCGACCTTCTCTTGTGACCCCGACTCTGTTTTTGCCTTTCCCTTTGTACTTTGCTTGGTGGACTGATTACCTGTGTTTTTGACTTCGGCTTGTTTTTGGATTTCCTGACATTTTGTACTCTGTACTGTGGGCTCCGGGTCAACTGCTGGCCTATCTCCAAACACCATTCCTTGCGCACCAAGTCCTGGGGGCAACCGAGTGCTGGGAGAAGCAACCAGTCTCCCCAGGCTGAGCAGGGGCTGCTATTGGCGAAGACCGCGACTATAGATTGGGGGACTGGGGTCTGGGGAATACTGGTCCTGACCTGGGCCGTACACTTTATGTTTGAGACATCGAATATTTACCTGGTTGTGCAGATATCGACTAAAGTATGACCAGCAAAAGACTGTTAGGTTCCCTCCTTCAATTCCTAATGACTGTGGTGAGTAGTTCAAATAAAAAGAGAACACCTCCTGAATGGGGACAATAAGGTGATAGGTTGATCTAAGGCTGTTGTAGTTTTCATTAGTGGTCAGTTGGGTGTATGGTTAACTGGTGGGGGATGTGAAGGACTTTATAATATTACTATATATGAATGTGGTTCATGTTATCGCTGGACAATCTCACTATTTGTAGATATAAATGTCCGTATAGCGGTTTTATTCTATCATACATAAATTGATGCACAACTGTTACAACATAATACTTTGTTTATAAACATTTCAAACAAAAATACATTGGTTTAAAATTGCGCCTTCATTGGTACCATGATTATAATAGCGTCACTTATTAAGCCTTTGGATACATGATCCTTATATGTCCCCTAAAGAAGCATATATTGTGAAACGCGTCAGTTCCTCTAGAATGCTTTTTTAATCAATTTTTTTTTCAATTGTACTTTAATTGTACTTTTTTAACCAAAATCTAAAAAATCTTTTTACTTGCTGTGTGAATAGGCTTATTTAAACATCTTGTTTGTTAAATATCTTGGGATTGGTTCCTTAACAGTTTTCCAGGTGACCCTATAGGCGATCTAATTCAATTAACACAATTACACACTTGATAACACACAAAAAAGTGATGGAAAATATCCTGCATCAGTTCACTTTACAAGTTACAGCATCAAACCAGGTGCTGCTGTGTTATCAAGTGTGGATCTGCCAAGAGTCAAGAAAAATGGCTTGTAGGTCCGAATTCTGGCACATGGCCAGTATGTTTGACAATCTAGTGCAAAGCTGATGCTGTATTGCTCTCTGACCTGAAACTAGTATTCAGGTGAAGAAAGCTTAAGTAAAATCTGTCTCTCCATTCTTGTTCTGGCTTAGTGACTCAATTATTGTAGCCAGAGTCACCATGACAGCCAGGCAATTAGAATTTACAGCAATTAGCAACTACAGTCACCATGTTTCTTGCAAAAAAACTCTGTTTTACGTACTCATCCTTTTAACCAAAGCTACATTACTTAGTAACAAAAAAAAATCAACAGCTGTATTTTTTAAAGACTCTTTATTATTTTGCACACACAAGAATCCATCACCTATATGAACACATAAATGTGGTGATAGGAATAGACCACTAGCTTGCATACCATAAATTAATATTTAGTTCCCATGTGCCAAATAGATGGGGTCAGGCATTGGTACTTGAAAAAAAAGGTTACATGCCTATGCATTGACAGCCTGTTTATATTAGGTCAATTTACGTGCTCCTAGGATTTACAAAGGTAAAGGGTAAAGATAGAAAAGCAAAAGATTACCATGCATTGCAGTGGTAATCAGAGACCCCCAGAGACCCTCATTGCAGTGTAAAGAAGATTCATTTTGATAGCCATTTTGAAGACTTATTTAGGCAAAATATCTGGAAAAATGCCATATAGAAGATCCCTGACATATTAGGTTCCCTTTAAGTGAATGACTTATTGCCACATTGTCACACACAGAGAGACAGGACCACTAGGGGGTGCTATGGCTTGCACAGAGGTGGTGTGAGCCCTGAGAAGGGCCAGGACACAGAGTCTAAGCAATAACCAGGTTTTTTCCAGAGCCGCTGTCTACTGCCAGGTTGCAGTCCTTGGGCACACCAAGCTGGTACCAAATCACAAAACAGTCGAGGAAAGCTGGGTTCGAGACAGGCAGCAAGCAAGTAAGGTCAGGTCACACGCCAGGGGTCAATTGCCAGAGATCCAAGAGACAGACACCAGTGACACAGGGGCCATTGGGGGCACAGGGAACACAGGAGACACTGGAAGCAACAGGAGGTACAGGTGACACAGGGATATCCACAGACTGACAGGAACACTGGAACAGCACAGGGAAGTAGGCTGGGAACTAACAGACTGGACAACAATGGGTTAACACAGGAACTGGACACAGGAAACAATGGATTAAGCAACAGGTTTACAGAAACTAGCTCAAAGAACTAAGGACTTGGCACTAGTGGAGATTTGCACCAACACTTAGTGCAGTGTGTGAGCCAACTAAATAGTCAGGGCTAGTCCAGAGGCTATTTTCTGATTGGCCAGCGGATTGGATGGAACTGATAAAGCTTGGGAACAGAGGCACGTCCAGCATCAAAACTGCCAGAAGAGAGGTGTCTGCGCTTTAGAGGGGAAGAGGTAAGTGTGACACACATATTTAATATTAAATAAAAGAAGGGCTAGTTAGATCAGGTGATGTGAGAAAAACCCAACGGAGCGAGGAAAGAAAATGGCAATACCTCCCAGAAAGAAAAGAAAAGCCAGGATGGCACAGGATTCACTACGCTCAGTTTGCAGTGAGGTCTTTTTACCAATATAGGTAAGTATTTTTTTGGGGGTCTGAAATTTCTACTTTAACTTGTATTTACTGCCAGTTTATATTAGTTGCGAGGAATTGCACAGATCTCATGCTTCAGTGGAGGGGTTGTGAAGCCAACGGCACCAGTGATGTCCAGTTTAGCTCCGGGTGGAGCCTGGAAGGTGAAGTTTTGCAGCAGTGTGGTAAAAAAGAGGAACAGTTCCATTTTAGCCAAGGTCTCTCCAGCACAACTTCTCTTACCTGGAAAAAAGTAAAGTAGGAAAATGATTTTAGAAATATTGGCTTTGATGAGTATTTACTATATTATCTGTTGTATTAGCATATAGTTACAGTAGGACCCTGGATTCACCCCCATCCTATAGTTTTCAGTAGGCAGCATGTAGTGGCATACCCGTTGTGCTCCTTCCACAGCTTTGCTTTATGTGCATCTGAATTTGCAAAGGCTTCGATCAGATGTACAAAAAGGGCCAAAGACCCTCCTCAGCCAACAGAGGGCCCAGTGGAGATCCCAAGTAAGCTCCGTCACTCGTTTCTTCACAGGGGCCCACTAATGCCCATGTCTGCCGCTACATTTGGTTTATGTAGAATGGATTTCTATCCTTTGTGGATATTGAGATTAAATTAAAATTTCACCAATGCTATTTATGTACAGCTACCAGAAGGATAATTGGTCCTCCTTTAAAAGGAAACACAAGCCAAATATAGATAAAAATGTCCACCACCCTCTCATCCTCAGTTACATTGTTTTTCAGCCTGTCCAAAAATGACATAACATAAGATTTGTTGTATGCCTTTTCTTTTTAGGGATACTTTTTTGAACAATTCTACACAAATGGGTAATAGTTAAAATGGATCATCCTATGATACCTTTAAAATTCCTCAGAAATTACATAAATGATGGTTCTTACTCTAATTACACACTAAAAAGTGAGCGTGAAGTGGGTGGAAGGTGCTTTAAATCATTTTTAAGCTTGTGCTTCCTGTGGAAGGAGGAACCCTCATCTGATCAGTTTTCACATTTTGTGTCTTAATCATTAATGTCATTAATAAGTTACAATTAAAATAATAATCAATGTGTTTTGTTTGTATGGCATCAATAATTGTGGTTAATGTATGGCAAGGGTATGATTACATTCCAGTAAATGATGCCTATTTTTCAATCTCAGAAAACCAATCCTTGTGATATCTATGGATTATGGACCCTAGTTGGTGCCTCTGTTGACCTAGCCTGTTACTGTTACATTGTACTTTTTAACTCTTACAGAAATACTCACCTGCAGAAAATGGTAGAAAAGCCTCATTCTTAACAAAGTTGCCCTCTTTGTCCAGGAAATGCTGAGGATAAAACTCATCTGGCTTCTCGAAGTGTTCTTTGTCTTGTAGGACAGAATATAGTAATGGAATCACTTGAGTCCCCTGCACATGACATATGAGTGAGATGTTTGGATGAATTATAATTTAGCTCATTCAAGTCATAGTCATATTTAGGTATTTTTAACTTGCATTTGAGTTGATACTTAGATATCTCTGAAATTCTTTAAAGGTGTTTCTGACCTTTATTTGATCCACCTTTTGACCTTGATTTTATCCTTTTCTGATCTGCAGTTGTCCACTTTTTTCAACCTTGTTTTGAATTGCCATTGACAAATATAAGGGGAGTGTTGGTATACACTGTACGTTGTAAGAACAGGAGTTACAATGAAACTGGTAAATTAATCTGTTTCACCCTTTAGATGTCTAAAGGTTTCAAATGGTAAATAAAAGCAGAAGTAAACCCAAAACTAATCCAAAACAAAAAAATCACACATACCTTCAATCCCACAGTTCAGCCTGTCCGTCGGGGGGTTCCTTCCATCAGGTGGCTCATTGTCCTGGTATCAGTTTTCGGTCCAGCACAGAGGGAGCACCAGGTGCCTCCATCTTCTCCTATTTTCTTCCTCGTTCTTCTTCCTACGTCACCCAAACTGTACTGTGCTGGAGCGAGATCAAGTGACGTAGATTGGGAAAAAATTGTGCATGCGTGAGATTATCAATTTTTTTCCCTATTGATGAAAGGGCTCCTCTGCGCATGGCCAGGATGCTTGGGCATGTGCAGAAAGAGCAGCCAAGAGCCTCCCAGTATGTGTGACGTGCTCTGTGCTCCCATTCATTATTGATCGCCTAGGCGATAGAGAATTAAGGAGGTGGTGCTGCACATTTTTTTAAAAAAAGGGTGTTGCACTTAAAAAAAAAAAACACAAACAAACTGAATTTTTACTTTAAATAAAGGGGTTTGTCTACCCTTTTATGTAAAGTGAAAATTCTGAGTTTAGGTACGCTTTAAGTAAATAAAAAAAATGATACTATGCATATTGCACAAATATGCAGCCTGAATTAGCAGTGACAAGGTCTATAATCAGGTCTGAAACTAATTTAAGGTGGGTGTGTGTTGGCCACAAAATATTTTTTTGAGCTATCAAACACATATAAACAGCTGAACTTTTCTATTTTCTGAAGCATAGGAAGGTTATTTATCCAAAGGTCATTATCCAAAAACCTAAAACACTCAATTGGGAATTCCCTTATCATATATATATATATATATATATATATATATATATATATATATATATGTGTGTGTTATTATTCCCTGTTGACCTGTATTATACTCACAGAACTTTCCTAATCAAAATGAGTGAACATTTGTATTTTTCAACCAGCAGGAGACATGACAGAGCAACAAATTGCACACAGGGTGTGTATAGAACTAAATCGCCGTGCTCGCCTGAATTTGGCTAATCAAGGTTGTCACACTTCACCTGACAGGTTTTGTTACATATTTGGGAAGTATCATGTAAAAAACAGCAGAGGAACATCACTGCTTTCTTTAATTTTGCATATTTTGGATTGAAGTTTGGGGAACATGACAAGTCATGGGCTCCACATAAAGTCTGCTATATTTGTGTATTATAATAAATTACAAAAACCACAGGACTAAAAACAAATATGATTATTTTTATTTTTTTGTACCTAACAAGCCCAGTGATTTTTGTAATTTAATATATTATATGTATTTGGGATGTGGTACAATATTGTGATCAGTGAAACACATGCATAGTTACATATGCTGTATTTGTCTGGAAGAGCTTCGGCAGTAGTCCCAAGTTGAGTAGGGAGGGAGTATACGTCGGTCTTGACATCCATAAACTAGTGAAATATGTTGATAAAATTAGAAGAACTGTGTTGTTCAATGAGCCTATAGCTGTGCTTCATTCACTTTTATTTGGACTACTTCCCGGAGAACTTAGATGTGGTGAGTAAAGAGCAAGCAAGCCGTTCCAGTAAGATATGAAAGAAATTGAATAGGGGGTACCAGGAATGGTGAAATGTTTGCATGAATGCTGAATATTGCTGGGGTCTGCAGAGAGAAAGTGTGGAAGAAAAACATAAATGGAGAAGCCTCAGGAGAAGTTTTGAAAGACAGCAAAAATGTCATTGAGTGTTTGAGTAGAAACCTGTTTAATACTGGCTTATTCTATTTTTTTACTTGTTCTATTTGGAATTGTTGTCTTGAAAATATTTTAAAACTGTGACGGTTCATAAAATTTGAAAAACAAATATTAAATTAGTGATCGGTTATGGGAGTAATATTTTTTGAGATTTTATCTGCGTGAAAAAATTGATGTTATTTTGAATTCAGCGCCCCAAACAGCTGAAATACTGAAGACACTTTTTAGGTCAGAGAAATGTGCAGGCTTGTGTTATCTATCATGGAACTATCCCCCAAAATAAAGATTACCAGTTTTACCAGATGGACTGACCATTTAGCACCCCGATGTGGTCCTGTTGTACAAAGGCAGATAGATTATTTTTCTGCAAAAATATTACAGAGGTTACATGTTCCTCTAAAATAAGCCAGAACATAACAAATACTGAAAATATATATTTTTTTCTACCTAGAATTTTGTAAACCAATATCATATTTTAAGCTCTTTAAAAAAAAAAAGGATACAATGTGATGCTTACTTTGGGTATAAAGAATCCTCTAAATGTCACATCTTGAGTGGTGGCATGTGCAATGCTCAATGGCACAATGTTACCAAACCTTTGGATTTCATGGATGACGGCATCAGTATACGGCATCTCTTTTCTATGTATCACACGAGGTTCCCCAGAACCAAGAACTTTTTCAATTTCTTTCTGAACTTTTTCTGTGATTAGAAAGGTAGATAAATATAGGCATATTTACGGTAGCTATTTCAGATATTGCAGATTGTCCTGAAATAAATGAAATTGCCAGGGTACATAATATGTAAATGCTATGTGTAGGTTCAAGGGCTGTTTAGTACCAAAAAAATCACTGACTC